>NC_035162.2:36096147-36304109 GCF_001659605.2 Manihot esculenta | reverse complement strand
ATATATTCTTATTTCTAAACACCCATTTAGTTCCAATTATAAAGTGATTTCTAGACTTAAGAACAAGTTTCTAAACTTTATTCCTATCAAATTGATTGAGTTCCTCTTGCATTGTAAGAATCCAGCTCTTATCATAAGATTTACTAAAATACACTTACCACCAGATTTACTTATTTTTTCTAATCTGAAACCTCTCAATTTACTAAAATACACTTATCACCAGACTAAACCTGTGAGTGCTCATATATTCTTATTTCTAAACACCCATTTAGTTCCAATTATAAAGTGATTTCTAGACTTAAGAACAAGTTTCTAAACTTTATTCCTATCAAATTGATTGAGTTCCTCTTGCATTGTAAGAATCCAGCTCTTATCATAAGATTTACTAAAATACACTTACCACCAGATTTACTTATTTCTTCTAATCTGAAACCTCTCAGATTTACTAAAATACACTTACCACCAGACTAAACCTGTGAGTGCTCATATATTCTTATTTCTAAACACCCATTTAGTTCCAATTATAAAGTGATTTCTAGACTTAAGAACAAGTTTCTAAACTTTATTCCTATCAAATTGATTGAGTTCCTCTTGCATTGTAAGAATCCAGCTCTTATCATAAGATTTACTAAAATACACTTACCACCAGATTTACTTATTTTTTCTAATCTGAAACCTCTCAAATTTACTAAAATACACTTATCACCAGACTAAACCTGTGAGTGCTCATATATTCTTATTTCTAAACACCCATTTAGTTCCAATTATAAAGTGATTTCTAGACTTAAGAACAAGTTTCTAAACTTTATTCCTATCAAATTGATTGAGTTCCTCTTGCATTGTAAGAATCCAGCTCTTATCATAAGATTTACTAAAATACACTTACCACCAGATTTACTTATTTCTTCTAATCTGAAACCTCTCAGATTTACTAAAATACACTTACCACCAGACTAAACCTGTGAGTGCTCATATATTCTTATTTCTAAACACCCATTTAGTTCCAATTATAAAGTGATTTCTAGACTTAAGAACAAGTTTCTAAACTTTATTCCTATCAAATTGATTGAGTTCCTCTTGCATTGTAAGAATCCAGCTCTTATCATAAGATTTACTAAAATACACTTACCACCAGATTTACTTATTTTTTCTAATCTGAAACCTCTCAAATTTACTAAAATACACTTATCACCAGACTAAACCTGTGAGTGCTCATATATTCTTATTTCTAAACACCCATTTAGTTCCAATTATAAAGTGATTTCTAGACTTAAGAACAAGTTTCTAAACTTTATTCCTATCAAATTGATTGAGTTCCTCTTGCATTGTAAGAATCCAGCTCTTATCATAAGATTTACTAAAATACACTTACCACCAGATTTACTTATTTCTTCTAATCTGAAACCTCTCAGATTTACTAAAATACACTTACCACCAGACTAAACCTGTGAGTGCTCATATATTCTTATTTCTAAACACCCATTTAGTTCCAATTATAAAGTGATTTCTAGACTTAAGAACAAGTTTCTAAACTTTATTCCTATCAAATTGATTGAGTTCCTCTTGCATTGTAAGAATCCAGCTCTTATCATAAGATTTACTAAAATACACTTACCACCAGATTTACTTATTTTTTCTAATCTGAAACCTCTCAAATTTACTAAAATACACTTATCACCAGACTAAACCTGTGAGTGCTCATATATTCTTATTTCTAAACACCCATTTAGTTCCAATTATAAAGTGATTTCTAGACTTAAGAACAAGTTTCTAAACTTTATTCCTATCAAATTGATTGAGTTCCTCTTGCATTGTAAGAATCCAGCTCTTATCACAAGATTTACTAAAATACACTTACCACCAGATTTACTTATTTCTTCTAATCTGAAACCTCTCAGATTTACTAAAATACACTTACCACCAGACTAAACCTGTGAGTGCTCATATATTCTTATTTCTAAACACCCATTTAGTTCCAATTATAAAGTGATTTCTAGACTTAAGAACAAGTTTCTAAACTTTATTCCTATCAAATTGATTGAGTTCCTCTTGCATTGTAAGAATCCAGCTCTTATCATAAGATTTACTAAAATACACTTACCACCAGATTTACTTATTTTTCTAATCTGAAACCTCTCAAATTTACTAAAATACACTTATCACCAGACTAAACCTGTGAGTGCTCATATATTCTTATTTCTAAACACCCATTTAGTTCCAATTATAAAGTGATTTCTAGACTTAAGAACAAGTTTCTAAACTTTATTCCTATCAAATTGATTGAGTTCCTCTTGCATTGTAAGAATCCAGCTCTTATCATAAGATTTACTAAAATACACTTACCACCAGATTTACTTATTTCTTCTAATCTGAAACCTCTCAGATTTACTAAAATACACTTACCACCAGACTAAACCTGTGAGTGCTCATATATTCTTATTTCTAAACACCCATTTAGTTCCAATTATAAAGTGATTTCTAGACTTAAGAACAAGTTTCTAAACTTTATTCCTATCAAATTGATTGAGTTCCTCTTGCATTGTAAGAATCCAGCTCTTATCATAAGATTTACTAAAATACACTTACCACCAGATTTACTTATTTCTTCTAATCTGAAACCTCTCAAATTTACTAAAATACACTTATCACCAGACTAAACCTGTGAGTGCTCATATATTCTTATTTATAAACACCCATTTAGTTCCAATTATAAAGTGATTTCTAGACTTAAGAACAAGTTTCTAAACTTTATTCCTATCAAATTGATTGAGTTCCTCTTGCATTGTAAGAATCCAGCTCTTATCACAAGATTTACTAAAATACACTTACCACCAGATTTACTTATTTCTTCTAATCTGAAACCTCTCAGATTTACTAAAATACACTTACCACCAGACTAAACCTGTGAGTGCTCATATATTCTTATTTCTAAACACCCATTTAGTTCCAATTATAAAGTGATTTCTAGACTTAAGAACAAGTTTCTAAACTTTATTCCTATCAAATTGATTGAGTTCCTCTTGCATTGTAAGAATCCAGCTCTTATCATAAGATTTACTAAAATACACTTACCACCAGATTTACTTATTTTTTCTAATCTGAAACCTCTCAAATTTACTAAAATACACTTATCACCAGACTAAACCTGTGAGTGCTCATATATTCTTATTTCTAAACACCCATTTAGTTCCAATTATAAAGTGATTTCTAGACTTAAGAACAAGTTTCTAAACTTTATTCCTATCAAATTGATTGAGTTCCTCTTGCATTGTAAGAATCCAGCTCTTATCATAAGATTTACTAAAATACACTTACCACCAGATTTACTTATTTCTTCTAATCTGAAACCTCTCAGATTTACTAAAATACACTTACCACCAGACTAAACCTGTGAGTGCTCATATATTCTTATTTCTAAACACCCATTTAGTTCCAATTATAAAGTGATTTCTAGACTTAAGAACAAGTTTCTAAACTTTATTCCTATCAAATTGATTGAGTTCCTCTTGCATTGTAAGAATCCAGCTCTTATCATAAGATTTACTAAAATACACTTACCACCAGATTTACTTATTTCTTCTAATCTGAAACCTCTCAGATTTACTAAAATACACTTACCACCAGACTAAACCTGTGAGTGCTCATATATTCTTATTTCTAAACACCCATTTAGTTCCAATTATAAAGTGATTTCTAGACTTAAGAACAAGTTTCTAAACTTTATTCCTATCAAATTGATTGAGTTCCTCTTGCATTGTAAGAATCCAGCTCTTATCATAAGATTTACTAAAATACACTTACCACCAGATTTACTTATTTTTTCTAATCTGAAACCTCTCAAATTTACTAAAATACACTTATCACCAGACTAAACCTGTGAGTGCTCATATATTCTTATTTATAAACACCCATTTAGTTCCAATTATAAAGTGATTTCTAGACTTAAGAACAAGTTTCTAAACTTTATTCCTATCAAATTGATTGAGTTCCTCTTGCATTGTAAGAATCCAGCTCTTATCACAAGATTTACTAAAATACACTTACCACCAGATTTACTTATTTCTTCTAATCTGAAACCTCTCAGATTTACTAAAATACACTTACCACCAGACTAAACCTGTGAGTGCTCATATATTCTTATTTCTAAACACCCATTTAGTTCCAATTATAAAGTGATTTCTAGACTTAAGAACAAGTTTCTAAACTTTATTCCTATCAAATTGATTGAGTTCCTCTTGCATTGTAAGAATCCAGCTCTTATCATAAGATTTACTAAAATACACTTACCACCAGATTTACTTATTTTTTCTAATCTGAAACCTCTCAAATTTACTAAAATACACTTATCACCAGACTAAACCTGTGAGTGCTCATATATTCTTATTTCTAAACACCCATTTAGTTCCAATTATAAAGTGATTTCTAGACTTAAGAACAAGTTTCTAAACTTTATTCCTATCAAATTGATTGAGTTCCTCTTGCATTGTAAGAATCCAGCTCTTATCATAAGATTTACTAAAATACACTTACCACCAGATTTACTTATTTCTTCTAATCTGAAACCTCTCAGATTTACTAAAATACACTTACCACCAGACTAAACCTGTGAGTGCTCATATATTCTTATTTCTAAACACCCATTTAGTTCCAATTATAAAGTGATTTCTAGACTTAAGAACAAGTTTCTAAACTTTATTCCTATCAAATTGATTGAGTTCCTCTTGCATTGTAAGAATCCAGCTCTTATCATAAGATTTACTAAAATACACTTACCACCAGATTTACTTATTTCTTCTAATCTGAAACCTCTCAGATTTACTAAAATACACTTACCACCAGACTAAACCTGTGAGTGCTCATATATTCTTATTTCTAAACACCCATTTAGTTCCAATTATAAAGTGATTTCTAGACTTAAGAACAAGTTTCTAAACTTTATTCCTATCAAATTGATTGAGTTCCTCTTGCATTGTAAGAATCCAGCTCTTATCATAAGATTTACTAAAATACACTTACCACCAGATTTACTTATTTTTCTAATCTGAAACCTCTCAAATTTACTAAAATACACTTATCACCAGACTAAACCTGTGAGTGCTCATATATTCTTATTTCTAAACACCCATTTAGTTCCAATTATAAAGTGATTTCTAGACTTAAGAACAAGTTTCTAAACTTTATTCCTATCAAATTGATTGAGTTCCTCTTGCATTGTAAGAATCCAGCTCTTATCATAAGATTTACTAAAATACACTTACCACCAGATTTACTTATTTCTTCTAATCTGAAACCTCTCAGATTTACTAAAATACACTTACCACCAGACTAAACCTGTGAGTGCTCATATATTCTTATTTCTAAACACCCATTTAGTTCCAATTATAAAGTGATTTCTAGACTTAAGAACAAGTTTCTAAACTTTATTCCTATCAAATTGATTGAGTTCCTCTTGCATTGTAAGAATCCAGCTCTTATCATAAGATTTACTAAAATACACTTACCACCAGATTTACTTATTTTTTCTAATCTGAAACCTCTCAAATTTACTAAAATACACTTATCACCAGACTAAACCTGTGAGTGCTCATATATTCTTATTTCTAAACACCCATTTAGTTCCAATTATAAAGTGATTTCTAGACTTAAGAACAAGTTTCTAAACTTTATTCCTATCAAATTGATTGAGTTCCTCTTGCATTGTAAGAATCCAGCTCTTATCATAAGATTTACTAAAATACACTTACCACCAGATTTACTTATTTCTTCTAATCTGAAACCTCTCAGATTTACTAAAATACACTTACCACCAGACTAAACCTGTGAGTGCTCATATATTCTTATTTCTAAACACCCATTTAGTTCCAATTATAAAGTGATTTCTAGACTTAAGAACAAGTTTCTAAACTTTATTCCTATCAAATTGATTGAGTTCCTCTTGCATTGTAAGAATCCAGCTCTTATCATAAGATTTACTAAAATACACTTACCACCAGATTTACTTATTTTTTCTAATCTGAAACCTCTCAAATTTACTAAAATACACTTATCACCAGACTAAACCTGTGAGTGCTCATATATTCTTATTTCTAAACACCCATTTAGTTCCAATTATAAAGTGATTTCTAGACTTAAGAACAAGTTTCTAAACTTTATTCCTATCAAATTGATTGAGTTCCTCTTGCATTGTAAGAATCCAGCTCTTATCACAAGATTTACTAAAATACACTTACCACCAGATTTACTTATTTCTTCTAATCTGAAACCTCTCAGATTTACTAAAATACACTTACCACCAGACTAAACCTGTGAGTGCTCATATATTCTTATTTCTAAACACCCATTTAGTTCCAATTATAAAGTGATTTCTAGACTTAAGAACAAGTTTCTAAACTTTATTCCTATCAAATTGATTGAGTTCCTCTTGCATTGTAAGAATCCAGCTCTTATCATAAGATTTACTAAAATACACTTACCACCAGATTTACTTATTTTTTCTAATCTGAAACCTCTCAAATTTACTAAAATACACTTATCACCAGACTAAACCTGTGAGTGCTCATATATTCTTATTTCTAAACACCCATTTAGTTCCAATTATAAAGTGATTTCTAGACTTAAGAACAAGTTTCTAAACTTTATTCCTATCAAATTGATTGAGTTCCTCTTGCATTGTAAGAATCCAGCTCTTATCATAAGATTTACTAAAATACACTTACCACCAGATTTACTTATTTCTTCTAATCTGAAACCTCTCAGATTTACTAAAATACACTTACCACCAGACTAAACCTGTGAGTGCTCATATATTCTTATTTCTAAACACCCATTTAGTTCCAATTATAAAGTGATTTCTAGACTTAAGAACAAGTTTCTAAACTTTATTCCTATCAAATTGATTGAGTTCCTCTTGCATTGTAAGAATCCAGCTCTTATCATAAGATTTACTAAAATACACTTACCACCAGATTTACTTATTTCTTCTAATCTGAAACCTCTCAAATTTACTAAAATACACTTATCACCAGACTAAACCTGTGAGTGCTCATATATTCTTATTTCTAAACACCCATTTAGTTCCAATTATAAAGTGATTTCTAGACTTAAGAACAAGTTTCTAAACTTTATTCCTATCAAATTGATTGAGTTCCTCTTGCATTGTAAGAATCCAGCTCTTATCATAAGATTTACTAAAATACACTTACCACCAGATTTACTTATTTTTCTAATCTGAAACCTCTCAAATTTACTAAAATACACTTATCACCAGACTAAACCTGTGAGTGCTCATATATTCTTATTTCTAAACACCCATTTAGTTCCAATTATAAAGTGATTTCTAGACTTAAGAACAAGTTTCTAAACTTTATTCCTATCAAATTGATTGAGTTCCTCTTGCATTGTAAGAATCCAGCTCTTATCACAAGATTTACTAAAATACACTTACCACCAGATTTACTTATTTCTTCTAATCTGAAACCTCTCAGATTTACTAAAATACACTTACCACCAGACTAAACCTGTGAGTGCTCATATATTCTTATTTCTAAACACCCATTTAGTTCCAATTATAAAGTGATTTCTAGACTTAAGAACAAGTTTCTAAACTTTATTCCTATCAAATTGATTGAGTTCCTCTTGCATTGTAAGAATCCAGCTCTTATCATAAGATTTACTAAAATACACTTACCACCAGATTTACTTATTTTTCTAATCTGAAACCTCTCAAATTTACTAAAATACACTTATCACCAGACTAAACCTGTGAGTGCTCATATATTCTTATTTCTAAACACCCATTTAGTTCCAATTATAAAGTGATTTCTAGACTTAAGAACAAGTTTCTAAACTTTATTCCTATCAAATTGATTGAGTTCCTCTTGCATTGTAAGAATCCAGCTCTTATCATAAGATTTACTAAAATACACTTACCACCAGATTTACTTATTTCTTCTAATCTGAAACCTCTCAGATTTACTAAAATACACTTACCACCAGACTAAACCTGTGAGTGCTCATATATTCTTATTTCTAAACACCCATTTAGTTCCAATTATAAAGTGATTTCTAGACTTAAGAACAAGTTTCTAAACTTTATTCCTATCAAATTGATTGAGTTCCTCTTGCATTGTAAGAATCCAGCTCTTATCATAAGATTTACTAAAATACACTTACCACCAGATTTACTTATTTCTTCTAATCTGAAACCTCTCAAATTTACTAAAATACACTTATCACCAGACTAAACCTGTGAGTGCTCATATATTCTTATTTCTAAACACCCATTTAGTTCCAATTATAAAGTGATTTCTAGACTTAAGAACAAGTTTCTAAACTTTATTCCTATCAAATTGATTGAGTTCCTCTTGCATTGTAAGAATCCAGCTCTTATCATAAGATTTACTAAAATACACTTACCACCAGATTTACTTATTTTTTCTAATCTGAAACCTCTCAAATTTACTAAAATACACTTACCACCAGACTAAACCTGTGAGTGCTCATATATTCTTATTTCTAAACACCCATTTAGTTCCAATTATAAAGTGATTTCTAGACTTAAGAACAAGTTTCTAAACTTTATTCCTATCAAATTGATTGAGTTCCTCTTGCATTGTAAGAATCCAGCTCTTATCATAAGATTTACTAAAATACACTTACCACCAGATTTACTTATTTCTTCTAATCTGAAACCTCTCAGATTTACTAAAATACACTTACCACCAGACTAAACCTGTGAGTGCTCATATATTCTTATTTCTAAACACCCATTTAGTTCCAATTATAAAGTGATTTCTAGACTTAAGAACAAGTTTCTAAACTTTATTCCTATCAAATTGATTGAGTTCCTCTTGCATTGTAAGAATCCAGCTCTTATCATAAGATTTACTAAAATACACTTACCACCAGATTTACTTATTTTTTCTAATCTGAAACCTCTCAAATTTACTAAAATACACTTATCACCAGACTAAACCTGTGAGTGCTCATATATTCTTATTTATAAACACCCATTTAGTTCCAATTATAAAGTGATTTCTAGACTTAAGAACAAGTTTCTAAACTTTATTCCTATCAAATTGATTGAGTTCCTCTTGCATTGTAAGAATCCAGCTCTTATCACAAGATTTACTAAAATACACTTACCACCAGATTTACTTATTTCTTCTAATCTGAAACCTCTCAGATTTACTAAAATACACTTACCACCAGACTAAACCTGTGAGTGCTCATATATTCTTATTTCTAAACACCCATTTAGTTCCAATTATAAAGTGATTTCTAGACTTAAGAACAAGTTTCTAAACTTTATTCCTATCAAATTGATTGAGTTCCTCTTGCATTGTAAGAATCCAGCTCTTATCATAAGATTTACTAAAATACACTTACCACCAGATTTACTTATTTTTTCTAATCTGAAACCTCTCAAATTTACTAAAATACACTTATCACCAGACTAAACCTGTGAGTGCTCATATATTCTTATTTCTAAACACCCATTTAGTTCCAATTATAAAGTGATTTCTAGACTTAAGAACAAGTTTCTAAACTTTATTCCTATCAAATTGATTGAGTTCCTCTTGCATTGTAAGAATCCAGCTCTTATCATAAGATTTACTAAAATACACTTACCACCAGATTTACTTATTTCTTCTAATCTGAAACCTCTCAGATTTACTAAAATACACTTACCACCAGACTAAACCTGTGAGTGCTCATATATTCTTATTTCTAAACACCCATTTAGTTCCAATTATAAAGTGATTTCTAGACTTAAGAACAAGTTTCTAAACTTTATTCCTATCAAATTGATTGAGTTCCTCTTGCATTGTAAGAATCCAGCTCTTATCACAAGATTTACTAAAATACACTTACCACCAGATTTACTTATTTCTTCTAATCTGAAACCTCTCAGATTTACTAAAATACACTTACCACCAGACTAAACCTGTGAGTGCTCATATATTCTTATTTCTAAACACCCATTTAGTTCCAATTATAAAGTGATTTCTAGACTTAAGAACAAGTTTCTAAACTTTATTCCTATCAAATTGATTGAGTTCCTCTTGCATTGTAAGAATCCAGCTCTTATCATAAGATTTACTAAAATACACTTACCACCAGATTTACTTATTTTTCTAATCTGAAACCTCTCAAATTTACTAAAATACACTTATCACCAGACTAAACCTGTGAGTGCTCATATATTCTTATTTCTAAACACCCATTTAGTTCCAATTATAAAGTGATTTCTAGACTTAAGAACAAGTTTCTAAACTTTATTCCTATCAAATTGATTGAGTTCCTCTTGCATTGTAAGAATCCAGCTCTTATCATAAGATTTACTAAAATACACTTACCACCAGATTTACTTATTTCTTCTAATCTGAAACCTCTCAGATTTACTAAAATACACTTACCACCAGACTAAACCTGTGAGTGCTCATATATTCTTATTTCTAAACACCCATTTAGTTCCAATTATAAAGTGATTTCTAGACTTAAGAACAAGTTTCTAAACTTTATTCCTATCAAATTGATTGAGTTCCTCTTGCATTGTAAGAATCCAGCTCTTATCATAAGATTTACTAAAATACACTTACCACCAGATTTACTTATTTCTTCTAATCTGAAACCTCTCAGATTTACTAAAATACACTTACCACCAGACTAAACCTGTGAGTGCTCATATATTCTTATTTCTAAACACCCATTTAGTTCCAATTATAAAGTGATTTCTAGACTTAAGAACAAGTTTCTAAACTTTATTCCTATCAAATTGATTGAGTTCCTCTTGCATTGTAAGAATCCAGCTCTTATCATAAGATTTACTAAAATACACTTACCACCAGATTTACTTATTTTTTCTAATCTGAAACCTCTCAAATTTACTAAAATACACTTATCACCAGACTAAACCTGTGAGTGCTCATATATTCTTATTTCTAAACACCCATTTAGTTCCAATTATAAAGTGATTTCTAGACTTAAGAACAAGTTTCTAAACTTTATTCCTATCAAATTGATTGAGTTCCTCTTGCATTGTAAGAATCCAGCTCTTATCATAAGATTTACTAAAATACACTTACCACCAGATTTACTTATTTCTTCTAATCTGAAACCTCTCAGATTTACTAAAATACACTTACCACCAGACTAAACCTGTGAGTGCTCATATATTCTTATTTCTAAACACCCATTTAGTTCCAATTATAAAGTGATTTCTAGACTTAAGAACAAGTTTCTAAACTTTATTCCTATCAAATTGATTGAGTTCCTCTTGCATTGTAAGAATCCAGCTCTTATCACAAGATTTACTAAAATACACTTACCACCAGATTTACTTATTTCTTCTAATCTGAAACCTCTTAGATTTACTAAAATACACTTACCACCAGACTAAACCTGTGAGCGCTCATATATTCTTATTTCTAAACACCCATTTAGTTTCAATTATAAAGTGATTTCTAGACTTAAGAACAAGTTTCTAAACTTTATTTCTATCAAATTGATTGAGTTCCTCTTGCATTGTAAGAATCCAGCTCTTATCATAAGATTTACTAAAATACACTTACCACTAGATTTACTTATTTTTCTAATCTAAAACCTCTCAATTTATTAAAATACACTTATCACCAGACTAAACCTGTGAGTGCTCCTATATTCTTATTTCTAAACACCCATTTAGTTCCAATTATAAAGTGATTTCTAGACTTAAGAACAAGTTTCTAAACTTTATTCCTATGAAATTGATTGAGTTCCTCTTGCATTGTAAGAATCCAGCTCTTATCATAAGATTTACTAAAATACACTTACCACGAGATTTAATTATTTCTTCTAATCTGAAACCTCTCAGATTTACTAAAATACACTTACCACCAGACTAAACCTGTTAGTGCTCATATATTCTTATTTCTAAACACCCATTTAGTTCCAATTATAAAGTGATTTCTAGACTTAAGAACAAGTTTCTAAACTTTATTCCTATCAAATTGATTGAGTTTCTCTTGCATTGTAAGAATCCAGCTCTTATCATAAGATTTACTAAAATACACTTACCACCAGATTTACTTATTTCTTCTAATCTGAAACCTCTCAAATTTACTAAAATACACTTATCACCAGACTAAACCTGTGAGTGCTCATATATTCTTATTTCTAAACACCCATTTAGTTCCAAATATAAAGTGATTTCTAGACTTAAGAACAAGTTTCTAAACTTTATTCCTATCAAATTGATTGAGTTCCTCTTGCATTGTAAGAATCCAGCTCTTATCATAAGATTTACTAAAATACACTTACCACCAGATTTACTTATTTTTTCTAATCTGAAACCTCTCAAATTTACTAAAATACACTTATCACCAGACTAAACCTTTGAGTGCTCATATATTCTTATTTCTAAACACCCATTTAGTTCCAATTATAAAGTGATTTCTAGTCTTAAGAACAAGTTTCTAAACTTTATACCTATCAAATTGATTGAGTTCCTCTTGCATTGTAAGAATCCAGCTCTTATCACAAGATTTACTAAAATACACTTACCACCAGATTTACTTATTTCTTCTAATCTGAAACCTCTCAGATTTACTAAATTACACTTACCACCAGACTAAACCTGTGAGTGCTCATATATTCTTATTTCTAAACACCCATTTAGTTCCAATTATAAAGTGATTTCTAGACTTAAGGACAAGTTTCTAGACTTTATTCCTATCAAATTGATTGAGTTCCTCTTGCATTGTAAGAATCCAGCTCTTATCATAAGATTTACTAAAATACACTTACCACCAGATTTATTTATTTTTTCTAATCTGAAACCTCTCTAATTTACTAAAATACACTTATCACCAGACTAAACCTGTGAGTGCTCATATATTCTTATTTATAAACACCCATTTTGTTCCAATTATAAAGTGATTTCTAGACTTAAGAACAAGTTTCTAAACTTTATTCCTATCAAATTGATTGAGTTCCTCTTGCATTGTAAGAATCCAGCTCTTATCACAAGATTTACTAAAATACACTTACCACCAGATTTACTTATTTCTTCTAATCTGAAACCTCTCAGATTTACTAAAATACACTTACCACCAGACTAAACCTGTGAGTGCTTATATATTCTTATTTCTAAACACCCATTTAGTTCCAATTATAAAGTGATTTCTAGACTTAAGAACAAGTTTCTAAACTTTATTCCTATCAAATTGATTGAGTTCCTCTTGCATTGTAAGAATCCAGCTCTTATCACAAGATTTACTAAAATACACTTATGATCAAGCATAATTTAGCCACATTTTTATCATAATTATTATTGCTTATTTACACATTTTTTAGTTTAATTTATGGTTTTTATCTTGTTTCTACAGAAAAGGAAGAAATTGGAAAATGGGAGAAAAAGTGCAGAAAAATTACAAAAGGATGATTTGCCCAGTGATTTGCCCAAGATCACCAGAAAATCTGCTCCAATCACTGCCCATATCAAGTTAAAGCAGAAACCCGGAGGCAACAGACAGCAGTGATTTGCCCAGCGATTTGCCCAGCGATTTGCCCAAGAAACTCGAAGATCACTGGCCAAATCACTCGCAGAAGACAGAGAGAACTGACTGGCAGAAACGTGATCAGGTCTGTGATTTGCCCAATCACTTGAAGAAACTGGTCAAATCACCGGGCAAATCACTTTGACAGCAGAAAATACAGCAGAGCGGGAAATTGTTCAGGAAACCGAATTTCAAGTTTTCAGAAGTCCAAATCCAACTCAATCACTACCAAAACAATTCCAAGAGCCACGAAAGAGTTTCTCACCTAAGGAATTCCAGTTGCAATTAAATTCAACATCAAAAGAGGAATCACAAGCCAAATTAAAAAGGGATTTCAAAACCCTAGAAGGATGGAACTCTTCAGCTATAAAAAGGGCAGCCTCCAAACCAACAAGGGCATCATCTTAGATTAGCAACTCAACTCGCCAGAAACTCTCCAGCATTTTTCTTCCTTTCTTTTCTTTTCATCTTTTTGTATTTAGTCCACCATGAGTGGCTAAACTCTTTTCTTTCTAGTTGAAGTTGGTGAATTTCAGATTTTGTTATGAATTGGGAGATTTAAATCTCCATTGTTAAACTTCTATTTATTTTCAATATTTATGCAATTTGAGCTTTCCATAATTATTACTTTGCTTTTAGAATCAATAAGGGCCCATTGCTTTTAAATTGCTTAAGTAATATTGTTTGAATGATTTAGGTCCGTAATTGCTTAGGTTGTTCAAATACACATTTAATCAAATTGCATAATCTAAACTTGACCACGCGGTTGGCAAGGACAAAATTGGGTTTCTCTAAGTCTTAATGCAATCAACAGTTGTTCGATGCTATAATGCCCCAAGGACGTTCCTTGGCAACTTGTTGATTAGTGTTTGATTAGCGAACGTTTCCTAATCAAACTAGAACTAAGGAGGAATTTGGATTGTGAGAAGCGTCTTCCACATCCAAAACTAATTTATTGGAATAAATAGGAGTATTAAAGAATCAATGATCAATTCTAAACAGTCTGAAATAGATCCATACTTCAACTAGAAGCTTTTCTCTTATTGATTTACTCATCTTTAAATTATTGATTTCTTTTGTTATTTAGTGTTAATCCATCAACTCAAAAACCCCCTCTTTTAATTACTTGTTATTTACTTGACCTAGTCATTATTAGGAAAATCATTGGTGTTTACTTGACCTAGTCATTATTAGGAAAATCATTGTTGTCAATTCCCTGTGGTTCGACCCTATTGCCACTATCTATGAGTTTATTGTTGATTGTTTAATAGGTTTATTTTTGACGGCTTCGACAACCGCCTATCAAAAATTGGCGCCGTTGCCGGGCAATTGATCTAACTAACGTATTTTTCTTTTATGACCAGGGCTGATTTACAAGCATGGCTACGGTAAGTATGTCTTTTCTCTCTTCTCAAATTTCTGAACTAACCTCTATGGTGAGAAATTATGGTCAAGCTCGACAAGTTCAACAACTTCAACAAGCAAATGCATTTGAAGGATTCTATGGACAGCCAAGACATAATCCCTACCTTGACACATACAATACAGGTTGGGGAGACAATCTGAGCTATGGCTATGCTAGGACAGACCACTACCATGACTACCAAAGAGATCTGCAATACAATCCATGTTGGGGGGACAATCCGAACTATGGCTATGCAAGGGCTGACTACTACCAAAACTATCAAGCCCAAGCAACACCTCAAAACTCCCATATGGAACTTGAAGAGATGGTGAGAAAATTGGAAATTTCTGGGAAAATTCTCCAACAGCAAGTGGATCAAGCGGTCAACTCAATGAACGCGCACATATTAAGAAGGGAGGAAGAGCTTCAAGATCTATGGGACGATGACGAAGAAACAGACCAAGCTGCTAAATCTGCGGCACAAATCACCACTGTAGAACCTGCTGCTGTCCAAAAATCAGCACCAACCGAAGCTCCTGCTGCAAAAACAGCACCTGTTGTCCAAAAATCAGCAACCTCAGAAATTGCCCCAACTGAACCAGAAGTTGCTGCACTTGCTGAAACTGTCAAAATTACACCAGAAATTACAGAATTTGCTGCTGTCCAAGTTGCTGAAAATAGAGACAGCAACTGCTGTCAAACTGCCACAACCACTGCTGCCCATAAATCAGCACCAGCCGAAGTACCTGTTACATCCCCTGCTGCTGTCCATAAACCAGCAACTGCCGGAAGTGCCCCAACTGAACCAAAATCTGCTGAAATTTCTGAAACAAACCAGCCCCCTGGAGAATCCAGCACAACTAGATTGCTAGCACAGGTAAGTTGTTGTCTACCCTCCCAAACTGAGATAAATCCAAGGCAAAATGCTAGTGCCATCACATTGAGGAGTGGAAAGGAGTTGCAAGACAATAGGGCTGAAAAATTGCAAAAACAGACCATGGAAGAAATTCTGCCAGAAAGTGATCAGGGCAGTGATTTGCCCAGTTTACTCGTAGGAACTGACCCGATCGCTGGGCAAACTAAGCTGTCCAGCAGTGGTTTACCCAATTCTCCAGAGAAGGCAGAAAGTGATTTGCCCAAATCAACAGACCAGGCATAATCAACTCAAAGGCAGAAACAGCAACCTATGGAGAAATTCAAGGTACCTCCTCCCTTCCCAAAGAGATTTGCAAGGTCCCAAAAGGAGAAAGAGGAAAAAGAGATATTGGAGACACTTCGCAAGGTAGAAATCAACATACCTCTACTTGATGCTATCAAACAAATACCAAGGTATGCTAAATTTCTCAAAGAGCTATGCACCAATAGGAGGAAACTTGCTAAACATGAAAAGGTAAGTGTGGGGGAGTGTGTTTCAGCTGTCATCCAAAGAAAACTACCAGTCAAATGCAAAGATAGAGGAATGTTTGCGGTTTCATGCAAAATAGGCAATGTGGGAATAAAGAAGGCCATGTGTGACCTTGGAGCTTCAATAAATGTCATGCCTCTTTCTATTTTTAACTTGTTGAATGCAGGTACACTCAAGGGCACCAGCATTATGATCCAATTGGCTGATCGATCCATTGTCTACCCTAAAGGAGTGCTTGAAGATGTGTTGGTGCAAGTGGACCAACTAGTCTTCCCAGCTGATTTTTATGTGATTGACATGGAGGAGGATAAGGGCAACATCACCTCTGATATCTTACTTGGGAGACCATTCTTAAGCACAGCAAGAACAAAAATTGATGTGCATGATGGCACATTGACTATGGAGTTTGAAGGGGAAGTTATCAAATTTAATGTTTATGATGCCATGAAATTCCCCAATGATGTTTCTCATGTTTATGGCCTTGATGTTATTGAAATTTTTGATTTTGATCAAGAAAACTTACTTTATGAAGGTCTTTGCAGGAAAGGAGGAGTGGACAGCAACATCACTGAAGCAGAAAAAACAGCAGACTGCTGTAACTTGCTGGATGTGGGTGATTTGCCCAGTGATTTGCCCAGACCACCAGATAATCTGCTCAAATCACAGACCAAATCACTGGAGCAGACAAACTTGACAGAAAGTGATTTGCCCAGACCACTAGATAATCTGCCCAAATCACAGCCCAAATCAGACAGCAAACAGCAGAAATCAGCACTAGAACTGAAACCATTGCCAAGCTACCTCAAATATGCCTACTTGGGAGCTGGAAATTCACTTCCAGTAATTATTTCCAACCATCTCAGCCAAGAAGAAGAGGAAAAGCTCCTTGATGTGTTAAAGAAGCACAAAAAAGCAATTGGGTGGACCTTGGAGGACATAAAAGGCACCTCAAGACCATTCGGTGGAGGCTCATCTCACCAGAATCAGAGACAGGATGCAGCACATGAAGCTATTGACATACGGAGTCCACAAACAAGCAAGGTTTTCAAGGCTAATGGGCATCGTTTGAAGAGATTCTATGAAGGTTTTACTGTCCATGTTGTGGAGGAGGTTCCCTTGGATCCCCCTTCCCAAGACTGCTGAGCAAGACACTGAAGTCCAGCCCAAGACAGAAAACAGGGCGCTACTGGGAGGCAGCCCAGATGTAGTGATTTGCCCAGTGATTTGCCCACTGCTTGCCCAAATCGCCGGGCAAATCGACTGAATGTACCATAATCACAAGTGATCAGGGCAGTGATTTGCCCAGTTGCCCAAATAAAGTAACCAGATCACCAGTCCCATCGCAAAACCAAGCACATCATCAGCAAAGGGCGTGAACAGTACCAGCCCAGCAACTGCAAAGGAGGAGTGATCTGGCCAAGTGATTTGCCCACTGCTTACCCAAATCACTGGTCAAATCACCCTGTCAAGAATCCAGAGGGCCAGCATTAAATGATCAGGGCAGTTCACATACCTAAATCACTTTAAGTAGTCTTTTCTTTTATTTTTTTTTTTTACTTTTTACGCTATCTACTGTTTTTTTATCTCTTCTTCTTCAAGATTTCTCTTCTCCGACCCACCACTCACCCACCGGCAAACTCAAGACCACAATGGTAAGAATCAAAATGAAGGCCACCGGCGGACCGTTCATGTGGAAGAAACTAGGGCTGCCGAGACCCATCCCCTCCGACAGTGATGACCAAGCGCGGGACACCACCCAGCAGCCAGCCTCCACAGCAGACCCAGCAGATGGGACAACACAGGCAATAGGGCAGGAACCAGCAAATGAACCATCTCCAGCAGCCCCACAGCAGGATGCTCCTCAGCCACCTGAAGACGAAGCCCCCAACCAGACAGTAGAGGCTCGTCTCAGAAGGATTGAAGATCGAATGCAAAGGATGGAGCACTTGTTGGACCTGCTGGTGGACCATTTTCTGCCCCAGCACCGTGACAGACAGCGATTTGCCAAGTGATTTGTCCAGTACTTGCCCAAGTCACTGGTCAAATCACTCACAGGCCAGGGAGTCCCTTTCCCTTTTCTCCTTCATTTTTCTATATGTTTATTCACACATTGAGGACAATATGTGGGATAGGTGTGGGGGTACTGGAGAGTATTTATTCACTGATCACACCATCTTTTGATTTTTTTTCCTATTTTTGTTTCTTATTGTTTCTTTTTGTTTCTTTTTGCATTATTCTTACCCCTTTTTGCACACACCAGAAATTTTTTTCACACTCCTAGCACACACACACAGAATTTTGTAGCTAATTGCTCTACTCAACATAGATAACAAGGTTGAAAGAGTGCCCTTATCTCATGACCCCATTGATTTGCCACCCCTTTAAGCCTAAATTGAATCATTCACAGTATGTTACCTTCACTTAGGGAGTTTTTCTCTTGAATTGAATCCTTAAATGTGCTAAGGCCAAGGGAAATAAAAATACAAATACATGCAAACACAAAATTAGTGTAACTCCCTATGAGCTGATTTGCCCAAATTATCATGAAAAACCAGCACAAAGCACAAATCACAAACTTGTTCCAATGGTCTAAGACTATGAACTGAGCCTAATAGCCACTTGGAGAAGTAACTGACTGAGTAACCGGGGGTGTATCACCCATGTACACAATCGCATAAAAAGGTCAGTAACTTTTTCAAGCAAATAAGTTTCGATGGTCTAGACTATGAACAGAGCTAGTAGCCACTTGAACAAGTGACTAACTGAGTAACCGGGGGTGTATCACCCATGTGCACAATCGCGTAAAAAGGTTAGTGACTTTTTCAGGCAAGGATAAGAATAAGTGCTGCTGAAAATAAAAACAAAAAGAAATAGAGAAGAAAAGGGGCAAGTCACTCCTAGGGGTTGCATTAAAACTAACATAAAGGAATAAGCATGATTGAGCCAAAAACCTTTCTCTTGACCATGGTAGGTGAAAGGAAACAAGGAAAGGAGAGGATGACCTTAGAGCATGTACTCTATACTGTGATAATTCAGATTAGGAGTCTAGGGGGGCTGATTAAGTGGTACTTAGGCTCTAAAGAAAAAGGGGGCTTGATTGGCTAAGTTATTTGTTGCTTGAGGACAAGCAAAAAGCTAGGTGTGGGGGTATTTGATCAAGCATAATTTAGCCACATTTTTATCATAATTATTATTGCTTATTTACACATTTTTTAGTTTAATTTATGGTTTTTATCTTGTTTTTACAGAAAAGGAAGAAATTGGAAAATGGGAGAAAAAGTGCAGAAAAATTACAAAAGGATGATTTGCCCAGTGATTTGCCCAAGATCAACAGAAAATCTGCTCCAATCACTGCCCATATCAAGTTAAAGCAGAAACCCGGAGGCAACAGACAGCAGTGATTTGCCCAGCGATTTGCCCAAGAAACTCGAAGATCACTGGCCAAATCACTCGCAGAAGACAGAGAGAACTGACTGGCAGAAACGTGATCAGGTCTGTGATTTGCCCAATCACTTGAAGAAACTGGTCAAATCACCGGGCAAATCACTTTGACAGCAGAAAATACAGCAGAGCGGGAAATTGTTCAGGAAACCGAATTTCAAGTTTTCAGAAGTCCAAATCCAACTCAATCACTACCAAAACAATTCCAAGAGCCACGAAAGAGTTTCTCACCTAAGGAATTCCAGTTGCAATTAAATTCAACATCAAAAGAGGAATCACAAGCCAAATTAAAAAGGGATTTCAAAACCCTAGAAGGATGGAACTCTTCAGCTATAAAAAGGGCAGCCTCCAAACCAGCAAGGGCATCATCTTAGATTAGCAACTCAACTCGCCAGAAACTCTCCAGCATTTTTCTTCCTTTCTTTTCTTTTCATCTTTTTGTATTTAGTCAACCATGAGTGGCTAAACTCTTTTCTTTCTAGTTGAAGTTGGTGAATTTCAGATTTTGTTATGAATTGGGAGATTTAAATCTCCATTGTTAAACTTCTATTTATTCTCAATATTTATGCAATTTGAGCTTTCCATAATTATTACTTTGCTTTTAGAATCAATAAGGGCCCATTGCTTTTAAATTGCTTAAGTAATATTGTTTGAATGATTTAGGTCCGTAATTGCTTAGGTTGTTCAAATACACATTTAATCAAATTGCATAATCTAAACTTGACCACGCGGTTGGCAAGGACAGAATTGGGTTTCTCTAAGTCTTAATGCAATCAACAGTTGTTCGATGCTATAATGCCCCAAGGACGTTCCTTGGCAACTTGTTGATTAATGTTTGATTAGCGAACGTTTCCTAATCAAACTAGAACTAAGGAGGAATTTGGATTGTGAGAAGCGTCTTCCACATCCAAAACTAATTTATTGGAATAAATAGGAGTATTAAAGAATCAATGATCAATTCTAAACAGTCTGAAATAGATCCATACTTCAACTAGAAGCTTTTCTCTTATTGATTTACTCATCTTTAAATTATTGATTTCTTTTGTTATTTAGTGTTAATCCATCAACTCAAAAACCCCCTCTTTTAATTACTTGTTATTTACTTGACCTAGTCATTATTAGGAAAATCATTGGTGTTTACTTGACCTAGTCATTATTAGGAAAATCATTGTTGTCAATTCCCTGTGGTTCGACCCTATTGCCACTATCTACGAGTTTATTGTTGATTGTTTAATAGGTTTATTTTTGACGGCTTCGACAACCGCCTATCACCAGCTCTTATCATAAGATTTACTAAAATACACTTACCACCAGATTTACTTATTTTTTCTAATATGAAACCTCTCAAATTTACTAAAATACACTTATCACTAGACTAAACCTGTGAGTGCTCATATATTCTTATTTATAAACACCCATTTAGTTCCAATTATAAAGTGATTTCTAGAGTTAAGAACAAGTTTCTAAACTTTATTCCTATCAAATTGATTGAGTTCCTCTTGCATTGTAAGAATCCAGCTCTTATCACAAGATTTACTAAAATACACTTACCACCAGATTTACTTATTTCTTCTAATCTGAAACCTTTTAGATTTACTAAAATACACTTACCACCAGACTAAACCTGTGAGTGCTCATATATTCTTATTTTTAAACGCCCATTTAGTTTCAATTATAAAGTGATTTCTAGACTTAAGAACAAGTTTCTAAACTTTATTCCTATCAAATTGATTGAGTTCCTCTTGCATTGTAAGAATCCAGCTCTTATCATAAGATTTACTAAAATACACTTACTACTAGATTTACTTATTTTTTTCTAATCTGAAACATCTCAAATTTACTAAAATACACTTATCACCAGACTAAACCTGTGAGTGCTCATATATTCTTATTTCTAAACACCCATTTAGTTCCAATTATAAAGTGATTTCTAGACTTAAGAATAAGTTTTTAAACTTTATTCCTATCAAATTGATTGAGTTCCTCTTGCATTGTAAGAATCCAGCTCTTATCATAAGATTTACTAAAATACACTTACCACCAGATTTACTTATTTCTTCTAATCTGAAACCACTCAGATTTACTAAAATACACTTACCACCAGACTAAACCTGTGAGTGCTCATATATTCTTATTTCTAAACACCCATTTAGTTCCAATTATAAAGTGATTTCTAGACTTAAGAACAAGTTTCTAAATTTTATTCCTATCAAATTGATTGAGTTCCTCTTGCATTGTAAAAATCCAGCTCTTATCATAAGATTTACTAAAATACACTTACCACCAGATTTACTTATTTTTTCTAATCTGAAACCTCTCAAATTTATTAAAATACACTTATCACCAGACTAAACCTGTGAGTGCTCATATATTCTTATTTATAAACACCCATTTAGTTCCAATTATAAAGTGATTTCTAGACTTAAGAACAAGTTTCTAAACTTTATTCCTATCAAATTGATTGAGTTCCTCTTGCATTGTAAGAATCCAGCTCTTATCACAAGATTTACTAAAATACACTTACCACCAGATTTACTTATTTCTTCTAATCTGAAACCTCTCAGATTTACTAAAATACACTTACCACCAGACTAAACCTGTGAGTGCTCATATATTCTTATTAATAAACACCCATTTAGTTCCAATTATAAAGTGATTTCTAGACTTAAGAACAAGTTTGTAAACTTTATTCCTATCAAATTGATTGAGTTCCTCTTGCATTGTAAGAATCCAGCTCTTATCATAAGATTTACTAAAATACACTTACTACCAGATTTACTTATTTTTTTCTAATCTGAAACATCTCAAATTTACTAAAATACACTTATCACCAGACTAAACCTGTGAGTGCTCATATATTCTTATTTCTAAACACCCATTTAGTTCCAATTATAAAGTGATTTCTAGACTTAAGAATAAGTTTTTAAACTTTATTCCTATCAAATTGATTGAGTTCCTCTTGCATTGTAAGAATCCAGCTCTTATCATAAGATTTACTAAAATACACTTACCACCAGATTTACTTATTTCTTCTAATCTGAAACCACTCAGATTTACTAAAATACACTTACCACCAGACTAAACCTGTGAGTGCTCATATATTCTTATTTCTAAACACCCATTTAGTTCCAATTATAAAGTGATTTCTAGACTTAAGAACAAGTTTCTAAACTTTATTCCTATCAAATTGATTGAGTTCCTCTTGCATTGTAAGAATCCAGCTCTTATCATAAGATTTACTAAAATACACTTACCACCAGATTTACTTATTTTTTCTAATCTGAAACCTCTCAAATTTACTAAAATACACTTATCACCAGACTAAACCTGTGAGTGCTCATATATTCTTATTTATAAACACCCATTTAGTTCCAATTATAAAGTGATTTCTAGAGTTAAGAACAAGTTTCTAAACTTTATTCCTATCAAATTGATTGAGTTCCTCTTGCATTGTAAGAATCCAGCTCTTATCACAAGATTTACTAAAATACACTTATGATCAAACATAATTTAGCCACATTTTTATCATGATTATTATTGCTTATTTACACATTTTTCAGTTTAATTTATAGTTTTGATCTTGTTTTTACAGAAAAAGAAGAAATTGAAAAATGGAAGAAAAAGTGCAGAAAATTCACAAAAGGATGATTTGCCCAGTGATTTGCCCAAGATCACCAGATATCTGCTCCAATCACTGCCCAGATTAAGCTAAAGCAGAAACCCGGAGGCAACAGGCAGCAGTGATTTGCCAAGTGATTTGCCCCAGACACTCGAAGATCACTGGCCAAATCACTCGCAGAGACATAGAGGACTGACACACAGAGGCAGTGATTTGCCCAGTGATTTGCCCACTGCTCGCTCAAATCACCGGGCAAATCACTTTGACAGCAGAAATTTACAGCAGAGCGGGAAAATGGACAGAAAATAGAAATCCGAATTTTTAGAAGTCCAAATCCAATCCAATCACCTCCAACACAAGACCAAGAGCCACGAAAGAGTCTCTCATCCAAGGAAATCCAATTGCAATCAAAATCTACATCAATAGAGGAGTCAAACACCAAATCAAAGAGGGATTCCAAAACCCTAGATGGAGAGAATTCTTCAAGCTATAAAAGGAGAACCTCCAAAACCAGCAAGGCATCTTCTGATCAGCATTGGAGCTTCCTCTTCCCCTCGCCAGAAATTCTGCAGCTCTTCCCTTTTCTTTTCTTTTTCATCTTTTGTGTATTTAGTCCACCATGAGTGGCTAATTTTCATCTTTTCTAGTTGAAGTTGAGAATATTCAGATTTGTGATGAATTGGGAGGTTTAATACTCCATTGTTGAACTCTTGCTTGTTTCAATATTTATGCAAACTGATCTTTTCCATAATTATTACTCTGCTTTTAGAATCAATAAGGGCCCATTGCTTTTAAATTGCTTAAGTAATATTGTTTGAATGGTTTAGGTCCGTAATTGCTTAGATTGTTCAAATACACTTTTAATCAGTTTGTATGATCTAAACTTGACCACGCGGTTGGCAAGGATAGAATTGGGTTTCTCTAAGTCTTAATGCAATCAACAGTTGTTCGATGCTACAATGCCCCAAGGACGTTCCTTGGCAACTTGTTGATTAGTGTTTGATTAGCGAACGTTTCCTAATCAAACTAGAACTAAGGAGAAATTTGGATTGTGAGAAGCGTCTTCCGCAACCAAAACTAATTTATTGAAATCAAATAGGAGTCTTTAATAATCGATGATCAATTCTGAACAAGCTGAATTAGACTCACACTTCAACTAGAATCTCTTTCTCATTGAAATTCTCATCTATTTAAATTATTGCTTTCTTTTGCTATTTAATCATCAAATCAAAACCCCCCTCTTTTAATTACTTGTTATTTACTTGACCTAGTCATTATTAGGAAAATCATTGGTGTCAATTCCCTGTGGTTCGACCCTATTGCCACTATCTACAAGTTTATTGTTGATTGTTTAATAGGTTTATTTTTGACGGTTTCGACAACCGCTTATCAAAAATTGGCGCCGTTGCCGGGGAATTGATTTAAACTAACGTATTTTCCCTTTATGACCAGGTCTGGCCGTAAAGACACTCTTCTTTACGATCCGGAGATTGAAAAAACTGCCAAGAAAATTTGAGGAACCAATCCTCAAGACCATCTTCATCAACAACTCCACCTCACAGACCACATACTGCCCCTGCTGAAGAAATTTCTGCACCAGCAGAAACTTCCATCACCGCACCTGCTACAGCAGAATTTTTACCAGAAACTGAATTCCTGGTCATGGCAGAAAATCCAGCAATGGCGGCACCACCTGCTGCACATGTAGAAGCTGAAAATCAAGCAAGAAACATGCCCATCCAAGCACCTCAGCCACGGGAGAGAACTCTTGGAGAGTTAGCTGAACCAGCAGGAGATCTAGCACCCTTATGCATTGCATATCCCCCATTGACAGCACCTTTTGAGCTAAAAACAGGTCTGATCCATCTCCTTCCCAAATTCAGAGGCCTTGAAAATGAAGATCCTCACAAGCATTTGAAGGCATTCCACGTTGTGTGCTCAACCTTGAGACCCCAAGGTATTCCAGAAGAGGATATCAAACTTAGAGCCTTCCCTTTTTCCCTTGACGACTATGCCAAAGAATGGCTATTCTACTTACCACCCGGAACCATCACATCATGGACTGATATGGTGAGAGCATTCTTGAAAAAATTCTTCCCTACCTCAAAAGCCATTGGCATCCGTCGAGAGATAAGTGGCATAAGGCAAAAGCACTCTGAAGGCTTGTATGAGTTTTGGGAGAGGTTCAAAAAGTTATGCACAAGCTGCCCTCAACATGATATTTCTGACCAATCTCTCATTGAGTACTTCTATGGAGGTCTACTACCCTCAGAAAGAAAGTTTATTGATGCAGCCTGTGGAGGATCAACTGAGAGAAAATCACCTCGAGAGATGAGGGACTTAATTTCCACCATGGCCGCAGCTTCTCAGCAATTTGGAGATCAAGAGCTGCCAACAAGGAATGTAAATGAGGTGAGTAATTCCACTTTATCATCCCAACTTTCTGAACTCACCAACGCTATCCGTAGCCTTGTTGTGAGTCAAGCCCAACAAGTCCAGCAGATTCAGCAGCCCAAGACATGTGGAATATGTGCCAACAACCACCCAACTGATCTATGTCCTTCCCTTCAAGAGGAGGACCAGCAAGTCAATGCTGTTGGAGGCTTCAATGGGCAAAGAAGGTATGATCCCTATGCAAATACTTATAATCCAGGCTGGAGGGACCATCCAAATTTCAGTTATGCAAGGGGACAGCAATATCCAAGCTACCAGCAAAGAAACCAAGCTCAAGCTGCACCTCAGAATTCCAATGCATCTCTTGAAGAGATTGTGAAAAATTTGGCAAATACTGTACAGAATCTTGAGAAACAAATGGGGCAAATGGCTTCATCCTTGAATAAAATTGAATCACAAGGAAAGCTACCTTCCCAAACTGAGATAAATCCAAGGCAAAATGCTAGTGCCATCACATTGAGGAGTGGAAAGGAGTTGCAAGACAATAGGGCTGAAAAATTGCAAAAACAGACCATGGAAGAAATTCTGCCAGAAAGTGATCAGAGCAGTGATTTGCCCAGTTCCCTGATAGGAACTGACCCGATCGCTGGGCAAACTAAGCTGTCCAGCAGTGGTTTGCCCAATTCTCCAGAGAAGGCAGAAAGTGATTTGCCCAAATCAACAGACCAGGCAGAATCAAGTCAAAGGCAGAAACAACAACCTATGGAGAAATTCAAGGTACCACCTCCCTTCCCAAAGAGATTTGCAAAGTCCCAAAAGGAGAAAGAGGAAAAAGAGATATTTGAGACACTCCGCAAAGTGGAAATCAACATTCCCCTACTTGATGCTGTAAAACAAATTCCAAGGTATGCCAAGTTTCTCAAAGAGCTATGCACCAACCGAAGAAAACTTGCTGAACGTGAGAAGGTAAGTGTGGGGGAGTGTGTTTCAGCTGTCATCCAAAGGAAACTACCAGTCAAATGCAAAGATAGAGGAATGTTTGCGGTTTCATGCAAAATAGGCAATGTGGGAATAAAGAAGGCCATGTGTGACCTTGGAGCTTCAATCAATGTCATGCCTTTGTCTATTTTTAACTTGTTGAATGCAGGTACACTCAAGGGCACCAGCATTGTGATCCAATTAGCTGACCGATCTATTGTCTATCCCAAAGGAGTGCTAGAAGATGTGTTGGTGCAAGTGGACCAATTAGTCTTTCCAGCAGATTTTTATGTTATTGACATGGAGGAAGACAAGAGCAATACCACCTCTGATATCTTACTTGGAAGACCATTCTTGAGCACAGCAAGAACAAAAATTGATGTGCATGATGGCACATTGACTATGGAGTTTGAAGGGGAAGTTATCAAATTTAATGTTTATGATGTTATGAAATTCCCCAATGATGTTTCTCCTGTTTATGGCCTTGATATTATTGATAATTTAAGTCAAGAAGTTTTTGATTTTGATCAGGAAAACTTACTTTATGAAGGTCTTTGCAGGAGAGAAGAAGTGGACAGCAACATCTTTGAAGCAGACAAAACAGCAGACTGCTGCAACTTGTTGGGTATGGGTGATTTGCCCAGTGATTTGCCCAGTACATCAGAAAATCTGCTCAAATCACAGCTCAAATCAGACAGTATGCAGACAGTAAACCAGCAGACAGAAAATGCACCGGATCTGAAACCCTTGCCTAGCCACCTCAAATATGCCTACTTGGGAGCTGGAAATACACTTTCAGTAATTATTTCCAACCAGCTCAGCCAAGAAGAAGAGGAAAAGCTCCTGGATGTCTTGAGGAAACACAAAAAAGCAATTGGGTGGACATTGGAGGACATAAAGGGTATCTCACCCTCAATGTGCATGCATCGGATACTTATGGAGGATGAGTGCAAACCTGTTCGTGAGGCACAAAGAAGGCTAAATCCACCTATGATGGAGGTTGTAAAGAAGGAGATTATGAAGCTCCTAGACATTGGGGTAATCTACCCCATTTCTGACAGTAAATGGGTGAGTCCCATCCATGTGGTACCAAAGAAGACAGGGATTACCATTGTCCCTAATTCTGAAGGAGAGCTAGTACCCACTCGTATACAAAATGGGTGGAGAGTTTGCATGGACTATAGGAAGCTCAACACAGCCACAAGGAAGGACCACTTTCCCTTGCCATTTATGGATCAAATGCTTGAAAGACTTGCTGGAAAGAGTCATTACTGCCTCCTAGATGGATATTCGGGGTTTTATCAAATCCCCGTTGCACCTGAAGACCAAGAGAAGACCACTTTCACATGCCCATTTGGCACATTCGCATTTAGGAGGATGCCCTTCGGTCTTTGCAATGCACCAGCCACCTTCCAAAGGTGCATGATAAGCATTTTTTCTGACTATGTGGAGAAGATCATTGAAGTCTTCATGGATGACTTTACGGTATATGGCAACTCATTCCATGAATGCCTAACCAACTTGGAGAAGATACTTCAAAGGTGTTTGGAGACAAACTTGGTTCTCAACTATGAGAAATGCCACTTCATGGTCAGCCATGGCTTAATCTTAGGCCATATTGTTTCAGCAAAAGGGATTGAGGTGGACAAAGCCAAAATTGACACCATCAAAAATCTGCCCTACCCAACCAGCATTAGGGAGATTAGATCATTCCTTGGACATGCTGGTTTTTACAGGAGGTTTATCAAGGATTTTTCTAAAATAACTCAGCCTCTTTGCAGATTGTTACAGCAGGATGTACCCTTCAACTTTGATGACAGCTGCAAATCAGCCTTTGATTTGATCAAATCACTCCTAATTTCTGCCCCAGTCATCCAGCCACCTGATTGGACCCTTCCATTTGAGATCATGTGTGATGCCAGCAACTTTGCTGTAGGTGCGGTATTGGGACAGCGTGTAGGTAACTCTCCTCATGTCATTCACTATGCCTCACGCACCCTAGATGCTGCACAATGCAATTATTCCACCACAGAGAAAGAGTTGTTGGCTGTTGTGTTTGCATTGGAGAAGTTTAGACCCTATCTACTTGGTACAAAGGTGATTATATACTCAGATCATGCTGCACTAAGGTATTTAATCAAGAAAAAGGAATCCAAACCTAGGCTGGTGAGATGGATATTGCTGTTACAAGAGTTTGACTTGGAGATCCGTGACAAGAAAGGCAAGGAGAACCTTGTGGCGGATCACCTCAGTAGAATTCTGACCGAGATGGAGACATGCCCCATCAATGAGACCTTCCCTGATGAGCACCTCTTTGCTGTCCAAGAAGAGGAACCATGGTATGCTGATATTGTTAATTTCCTTGCCATAGGTGATTTGCCCAAACACATAAGAGACAAGATCAAGAAAGAGGCAAGGTATTATGTGTGGGATGAGCCTTACCTATGGAAGCATTGTGCAGACCAAGTCATAGGGAGATGCATTCCAAACCATGAGATCACATCTGTCCTAACTTTCTGCCATTCTTACAGCTGTGGAGGTCACTTTGGACCACGCAAGACAGCCTTGAAAGTCCTTGAAAGTGGATTATTTTGGCCTAACATATTTAGAGATGCTTATTTATTTTGTAGGTCATGTGCAAGATGCCAACAAACAGGAAACCTTGGCAAAAGAAGTGAAATGCCTCAAGCACCCATCATGGTGTGTGAAATCTTTGACATATGGGGCATTGACTTCATGGGACCATTCCCACCTTCCTTTGGCAACACCTACATACTACTTGCTGTGGATTATGTGTCCAAGTGGATTGAGGCCAAGGCAACAAGGGCTGATGATGCAAAAACAGTGTGTGATTTTGTAAAGTCCCACATTTTCTCAAGATTTGGACTGCCCAAGGCAATAATCAGTGACCGAGGCACCCATTTTTGCAACAAGGTGGTAGAAACTCTCCTAAAGAAGCACCATGTCATCCATAGAACCTCTACCTCCTATCATCCTCAAACAAATGGGCTGGCTGAAGTGTCAAATAGGGAGATCAAGTCAATCTTAGAGAAAACAGTTTGCCCAAGTCACAAAGATTGGAGTTTGCGCCTAAATGATGCCTTATGGGCATATAGAACAGCATATAAAACTCCAATTGGGATGTCTCCATATAGGCTGATTTATGGGAAAGCATGCCATCTACCTGTGGAACTTGAACACAAGGCCTATTGGGCTGTGAAGAGCTGCAATCTTGATAGAGAAGAGGCTGGAATCTACAGGAAATTACAGATTCAAGAACTTGAAGAAATTAGGCGTGATGCATATGAAGCTTCATGGGATTATAAAGCAAGGACCAAAGCCTTCCATGACAAAAACATCTCCAGAAAACACTTCCAGGTTGGTGATAAGGTTTTGCTTTTTGATTCAAGGTTCAAACTATTCCCTGGAAAGCTTCGGTCAAGGTGGATTGGACCATTCTTGGTTGAACATGTCTACCCACATGGAGCTGTTGACATTCGGAGCCCACAAACAAGCAAAGTTTTCAAGGTTAATGGGCATCGTTTGAAGAGATTCTATGAAGGTTTTACTGTTCATGTTGTGGAGGAGGTCCCCTTGGATCCCCCCTCCCAAGATTGCTGAGCAAAACACTGAAGTCCAGCCCAAGACAGAAAACAGGGCGCTACTGGGAGGCAGCCCAGATGTAATGATTTGCCCAGTGATTTGCCCACTGCTTGCCCAAATCGCCGGGCAAATCGACTGAATATACCATAGTCACAAGTGATCGGGGCAGTGATTTGCCCAATTGCCCAGATAAAGTGACCAGATCACCGGTCCCATCGCAAAACCAAGCACATCATTAGCAAAGGGCGTGAACAGTACCAGCCCAGCAACTACAAAGGAGGAGTGATCAGGCCAAAGTGATTTGCCCACTGCTTGCCCAAATCATTGGGCAAATCACCCTGTCAAGAATTCAGAGGGCCAGCATTAAATGATCAGGGCAGATTCACATACCCAAATCACTTTAAGTAGTTCTTTTCTTTTATTCTTTTACTTTTTACGCTGACTATTGTTTTCTCTTCTTCTTCTCCAAGCTTTCTCTTCTCCGACCACCACTCACCCACCGGCAAACTCAAGACCACCATGGTAAGAATCAAGATGAGGGCCACCGGCGGACCATTCATGTGGAAGAAATTAGGGCTACCCAGACCGCCCAGTCCCTCTGACAGTGACGATGAAGCGTGGGACGCACCTCCACCGGCCATCATCAACACCGAGACACCACCGGCCACAAGCACAGGAACAGGACGCACCGATTCACCGGCCGTCCAGATATATCGCCGGCAAAAGAAACGGCAAAGAACGCCGCCACCACCATCCACAATAGCCCCGTCGGCAAACCCTGCGGGCGAAATGCTACCTGAAGCCACCACTTCCTCCGGCTACAGCCAGAAACGGCCACGAACACAGTCGCCACCAAGATCAGACCCAGAGCCAGAACCTGCCATGCATCCCGCCGGACACAAAGAAAGCGCTGTGCCCACTGATACGCCCACTGAGGCACCCACTGATTCCACCAGCGCTGTGCCCAGCGATGTGCCCAGCGATGCGCCCATGGACCTACCAAGTGATGTGGCTAGCGATGTGCCCAGCGACACACTCAGTGATGTGCCCAACAATTTGCCCAGCGATTTGCCCAGGCCAGTGTACCCTGATCACATCGTCAAATCCCTGACATTCAACAAAATTTCTGAGCGAACTAGGCTGCTTAAAATTTCATCCCTACCATATCACCCAGGTAAGTATATCCACCATGCCACCCTTGGAGCACTGAGACTCCATTCCCAGGTACGTTCTCTCATCTCTTCTATTGGCTGGGATACCTTTTTCTTCCTACGCATGCCCTCCTTCCTGGAACTCACACAGGAGTTCTTCACCACATTCTATTTTGATAAACCTGCCATGCACAACATACACACACCTGGCACTATTGGGTTTAGATTATTGGGGAAGCGATTTCGCTTATCCCTGCAGGAATTCGGCATAGCCATGGGCTGTGAATGCCCTCAGTCCACCTGGGACTTCCCTGCTGAGTTTGATCCAAGCTCTGTGTACTTGGAATTAAGTGATAATCCCCCAGAATCATACTCACCCACTAGGTCCAAGGACCTTTACCTCAGAAACCCCAGCCTGAAATACCTCCACCGATTCCTGGCCTACACATTCTCTGGGAGGAAGGATGCTTCCAACATCCTGACCAGAACTGAGTTGTATATTCTTTGGTGCATGCACAGGGGAAGGAAAATTCATCTTGGATATTGGGTTGCCACCCAACTGTCCAGCATCATACAATATAACAGGCCACTGATTTTTGGCCCCTTGATCACTGCCATTGCAGTGAATCTCAAACTATTGCACCCAGCATATACTGACCTCTCCCCCACTTCCAAGACAACCCCCTTGGACCTACGCACATTGGATGATATGGGGTTGCTTTGTAAGGTGGGGGATGTCTTTTCCATTGCACCTGCAGGTCCAGTAACGCCACGCCATGAGCGTGTTTTCAGAAGGAAGAAAGCCACCATAAGCACCACCACCCAGCAGCCAGCCACTATAGCAGCCCCTGCAGGTGAGACAATACAAGCAATAGGGCAGGAACCAGCAAATGAGACACCTCCAGCAGCCCCCCAGCAGGATGCTCCTCAGCCACCTGAAGACGAAGCCCCCAACCAGACAGTAGAGGCTCGTCTCAGAAGGATTAAAGATCGAATGCAAAGGATGGAGCACTTGTTGGACCTGCTGGTGGACCATTTTCTGCCCCAGCACCGTGATAGATAGCAATTTGCCCAGTGATTTGCCCAGTACTTGCTCAAGTCACTGGTCAAATCACTCACTGGCCAGGGAGTACCTTTCCCTTTTCTCCTTCATTTTTCTATATGTTTATTCACACATTGAGGACAATATGTGGGATAGGTGTGGGGGTACTGGAGAGTATTTATTCACTGATCACACCATCTTTTTGATTTCTTTTGTTTCTTTTTGTTTCTTTTTGCATTATTTTACCCCTTTTTGCACACACCAAAATATTTTCACACTTTTTGCACACACACACAGAATTTTGTAGCTAATTGCTTTACTCAACATAGATAACAAGGTTGAAAGAGTGCCCTTATCTCATGACCCCATTGATTTGCCACCCCTTTAAGCTTAAATTGAATCATTCACAGTATGTTACCTTCACTTAGGGAGTTTTTCTCTTGAATTGAATCCTTAAATGTGCTAAGGTCAAGGGAAATAAAAATACAAATGCATGCAAACACAAAGCTAATGTAACTCCCTATGAGTTGATTTGCCCAAACTATCATGAAAAACCAGCACAAAGCACAAATCACAAACTTGTTCCAATGGTCTAAGACTATGAACTGAGCCTAATAGCCACTTGGAGAAGTAACTGACTGAGTAACTGGGGGTGTATCACCCATGTACACAATCGCGTAAAAAGGTCAGTAACTTTTTCAAGCGAATAAGTTTTGATGGTCTAGACTATGAACAGAGCTAGTAGCCACTTGAACAAGTGACTAACTGAGTAACCAGGGGTGTATCACCCATGTACACAATCGCGTAAAAAGGTTAGTGACTTTTTCAGGCAAGGATAAGAATAAGTGCTGCTGAAAATAAAAATATAAATTAAATAAAAAGGAGAAAGAGAGAAGGTGGCAGGTCACTCCTAGGGGTTGCATTAAAACTAACATAAAGGAATAAGCATGATTGATTCAAAAACCTTTCTTTTGACCATGGTAGGTGAAAGGAAACAAGGAAAGGAGAGGATGACCTTAGTGCATGTACTCTATACTGTGATACTTCAGTTTAGGAGTCTAGGGGGAGCTGATTAAGTGGAACTTAGGCTCTAAGGAAAAAGGGGGCTTGATTGGCTAAGTTATTTGTTGCTTGAGGACAAGCAAAAAGCTAGGTGTGGGGGTATTTGATCAAGCATAATTTAGCCACATTTTTATCATGATTATTATTGCTTATTTACACATTTTTCAGTTTAATTTATAGTTTTGATCTTGTTTTTACAGAAAAAGAAGAAATTAAAAAATGGAAGAAAAAGTGCAGAAAATTCACAAAAGGATGATTTGCCCAGTGATTTGCCCAAGATCACCAGATATCTGCTCCAATCACTGCCCAGATTAAGCTAAAGCAGAAACCCGGAGGCAACAGGCAGCAGTGATTTGCCAAGTGATTTGCCCCAGACACTCGAAGATCACTGGCCAAATCACTCGCAGAGACATAGAGGACTGACTCACAGAGGCAGTGATTTGCCCAGTGATTTGCCCACTGCTCGCTCAAATCACCGGGCAAATCACTTTGACAGCAGAAATTTACAGCAGAGCGGGAAAATGGACAGAAAACAGAAATCCGAATTTTTAGAAGTCCAAATCCAATCCAATCACCTCCAACACAAGACCAAGAGCCACGAAAGAGTCTCTCATCCAAGGAAATCCAATTGCAATCAAAATCTACATCAATAGAGGAGTCAAACACCAAATCAAAGAGGGATTCCAAAACCCTAGATGGAGAGAATTCTTCAAGCTATAAAAGGAGAACCTCCAAAACCAGCAAGGCATCTTCTGATCAGCATTGGAGCTTCCTCTTCCCCTCGCCAGAAATTCTGCAGCTCTTCTCTTTTCTTTTCTTTTTCATCTTTTGTGTATTTAGTCCACCATGAGTGGCTAATTTTCATCTTTTCTAGTTGAAGTTGAGAATATTCAGATTTGTGATGAATTGGGAGGTTTAATACTCCATTGTTGAACTCTTGCTTGTTTCAATATTTATGCAAACTGATCTTTTCCATAATTATTACTTTGCTTTTAGAATCAATAAGGGCCCATTGCTTTTAAATTGCTTAAGTAATATTGTTTGAATGGTTTAGGTCCGTAATTACTTAGATTGTTCAAATACACTTTTAATCAGTTTGTATGATCTAAACTTGACCACGAGGTTGGCAAGGATAGAATTGGATTTCTCTAAGTCTTAATGCAATCAACAGTTGTTCGATGCTACAATGCCCCAAGGACGTTCCTTGGCAACTTGTTGATTAGTGTTTGATTAGCGAACGTTTCCTAATCAAACTAGAACTAAGGAGAAATTTGAATTGTGAGAAGCGTCTTCCGCAACCAAAACTAATTTATTGAAATCAAATAGGAGTCTTTAATAATCGATGATCAATTCTGAACAAGCTGAATTAGACTCACACTTCAACTAGAATCTCTTTCTCATTGAAATTCTCATCTATTTAAATTATTGCTTTCTTTTGCTATTTAATCATCAAATCAAAACCCCCTCTTTTAATTACTTGTTATTTGCTTGACCTAGTCATTATTAGGAAAATCATTGGTGTCAATTCCCTGTGGTTCGACCCTATTGCCACTATCTACAAGTTTATTGTTGATTGTTTAATAGGTTTATTTTTGACGGCTTCGACAACCGCTTATCAACTTACCACCAGATTTACTTATTTCTTCTAATCTGAAACCTCTTAGATTTACTAAAATACACTTACCACCAGACTAAACCTGTGAGCGCTCATATATTCTTATTTCTAAACACCCATTCAGTTTCAATTATAAAGTGATTTCTAGACTTAAGAACAAGTTTCTAAACTTTATTTCTATCAAATTGATTGAGTTCCTCTTGCATTGTAAGAATCCAGCTCTTATCATAAGATTTACTAAAATACACTTACCACTAGATTTACTTAATTTTTCTAATATAAAACCTCTCAATTTATTAAAATACACTTATCACCAGACTAAACCTGTGAGTGCTCCTATATTCTTATTTCTAAACACCCATTTAGTTCCCATTATAAAGTGATTTCTAGACTTAAGAACAAGTTTCTAAATTTTATTCCTATGAAATTGATTGAGTTCCTCTTGCATTGTAAGAATCCAGCTCTTATCATAAGATTTACTAAAATACATTTACCACGAGATTTACTTATTTCTTCCAATCTGAAACCTCTCAGATTTACTAAAATACACTTACCACCAGACTAAACCTGTGAGTGCTCATATATTCTTATTTCTAAACACCCATTTAGTTCCAATTATAAAGTGATTTCTAGACTTAAGAACAAGTTTCTAAACTTTATTCCTATCAAATTGATTGAGTTTCTCTTGCATTGTAAGAATCCAGCTCTTATCATAAGATTTACTAAAATACACTTACCACCAGATTTACTTATTTCTTCTAATCTGAAACCTCTCAAATTTACTAAAATACACTTATCACCAAACTAAACCTGTGAGTGCTCATATATTCTTATTTCTAAACACCCATTTAGTTCCAATTATAAAGTGATTTCTAGACTTAAGAACAAGTTTCTAAACTTTATTCCTATCAAATTGATTGAGTTCCTCTTGCATTGTAAGAATCCAGCTCTTATCATAAGATTTACTAAAATACACTTACCACCAGATTTACTTATTTTTTCTAATCTGAAACCTCTCAAATTTACTAAAATACACTTATCACCAGACTAAACTTGTGAGTGCTCATATATTCTTATTTCTAAACACCCATTTAGTTTCAATTATAAAGTGATTTCTAGACTTAAGAACAATTTTCTAAACTTTATTCCTATCAAATTGTTTGAGTTCCTTTTGCATTGTAAGAATCCAGTTCTTATCATATGATTTACTAAAATACACTTACCACCAGATTTACTTATTTTTTCTAATCTGAAACCTCTCAAATTTACTAAAATACACTTATCACCAGACTAAACCTGTGAGTGCTCATATATTCTTATTTATAAACACCCATTTAGTTCCAATTATAAAGTGATTTCTAGAGTTAAGAACAAGTTTCTAAACTTTATTCCTATCAAATTGATTGAGTTCCTCTTGCATTGTAAGAATCCAGCTCTTATCACAAGATTTACTAAAATACACTTACCACCAGATTTACTTATTTCTTCTAATATGAAACCTCTTAGATTTACTAAAATACACTTACCACCTGACTAAACCTGTGAGCGCTCATATATTCTTATTTCTAAACACCAATTTAGTTTCAATTATAAAGTGATTTCTAGAGTTAAGAACAAGTTTCTAAACTTTATTTCTATCAAATTGATTGAGTTCCTCTTGCATAGTAAGAATCCAGCTCTTATCATAAGATTTACTAAAATACACTTACCACTAGATTTACTTAATTTTTCTAATATAAAACCTCTCAATTTATTAAAATACACTTATCACCAGACTAAACCTGTGAGTGCTCCTATATTCTTATTTCTAAACACCCATTTAGTTCCAATTATAAAGTGATTTCTAGACTTAAGAACAAGTTTCTAAATTTTATTCCTATGAAATTGATTGAGTTCCTCTTGCATTGTAAGAATCCAGCTCTTATCATAAGATTTACTAAAATACACTTACCACGAGATTTACTTATTTCTTCTAATCTGAAACCTCTCAGATTTACTAAAATACACTTACCACCAGACTAAACCTGTGAGTGCTCATATATTCTTATTTCTAAACACCCATTTAGTTCCAATTATAAAGTGATTTCTAGACTTAAGAACAAGTTTCTAAACTTTATTCCTATCAAATTGATTGAGTTTCTCTTGCATTGTAAGAATCCAGCTCTTATCATAAGATTTACTAAAATACACTTACCACCAGATTTACTTATTTCTTCTAATCTGAAACCTCTCAAATTTACTAAAATACACTTATCACCAAACTAAACCTGTGAGTGCTCATATATTCTTATTTCTAAACACCCATTTAGTTCCAATTATAAAGTGATTTCTAGACTTAAGAACAAGTTTCTAAACTTTATTCCTATCAAATTGATTGAGTTCCTCTTGCATTGTAAGAATCCAGCTCTTATCATAAGATTTACTAAAATACACTTACCACCAGATTTACTTATTTTTTCTAATCTGAAACCTCTCAAATTTACTAAAATACACTTATCACCAGACTAAACTTGTGAGTGCTCATATATTCTTATTTCTAAACACCCATTTAGTTTCAATTATAAAGTGATTTCTAGACTTAAGAACAAGTTTCTAAACTTTATTCCTATCAAATTGTTTGAGTTCCTTTTGCATTGTAAGAATCCAGTTCTTATCATATGATTTACTAAAATACACTTACCACCAGATTTACTTATTTTTTCTAATCTGAAACCTCTCAAATTTACTAAAATACACTTATCACCAGACTAAACCTGTGAGTGCTCATATATTCTTATTTATAAATGTTAGTGTATATGCCCTAGGCCATTATCTTGGACCTTTTTGTATGTCATTTTGGTTATTAATAAAAGAGGTTTTTATCATTATTATTTGTTTGCATGTTACATAATAATGATTATCATCCCTGGTTACTTATTATTATGTTGATAATAATAAAATATAACTAGTATGATTATTGATTGATAATCATGAGATGATTATGTATATGTTGATATAAATCAATAATCATAAATACTTGTTAGAGAACAAAGTATTGGATGGACCCGCATTGAGATCACTACATGGGTCATTGTCATAAGTGAATCTCAAAGTAGTTATGTCTTAATTCTTTGACTTGAGATTGTCATAGTTTCCAACATAAGGACTGTTATGTTTTGACATAATCAAACGTTGTCTTTAATCGGACAATCATAAAGGTTATGATTGAGCATAATAGAAATTATGTAGAGGAAAATGAACAATCAAGATAGGATTTGTCCCTCTCTATGAGAGAGATATCTTCTGGGCCCCTCGATAAGTGAGACTGAGAAATGCATGGCCGTGCTCAAATGAATTGATAGTGTGATCAATATCATTTGAATTTATCAGTCTACTTAGAGATCGAGAAATCATAAGTTTGAACATTATAAGTTTGACATTGACCATGACTTATGTTCAAACTAGATATCGTGAGACAAAGGGATTAATACATGTTCTATTTAATAGGCTTTATCGGACTATTGATCCTCATATTAGTTGGGTAGTCATAATGTCTTGCTAGAGGCCACTTATGACTTATAGGTCTTGTTGGACTGGGCCTATTGCCAATTAATATGAGCCTATTGGGTCACACACAAGAACGTTGTTGATGTGCTATATTAATGGGCTAAAAGCCCATTAGTATAATTAATAATAATAAAATGTTATTATTATTAATATTATTATTAATATTAATTATTAATATAATTAATAATAATAAGTGTTATTATTATTAATAATAATAATTTATTATTATGAGATAATAATATTTAAAAAGATCTGCAGTCTATCTGTAAGTGTTACAGATAAAGGACTCTATCACATAAAGATATTTGAGTATCTGTGAGATTGTGATAGTGGGTTCTAAGCACAACTCTTTTAGGAAAAGAGTTGTGGGAAAATAAAAAGACTGAGGCCTATAAATACTCCTTCTACAGATTGAGTAGGTTGGTTGTAAAGTTTTGAGAAAACTCAATCTAAAAGATTGTAGATCATAGAGCACATAATCTATCCATCTTGAAAAGAGCTAGCACTCTAGAAGGATAGAAGACGTTCGTGTGGATACCATAGAGGGTGTTCGTTTGAAAAGGCAGCACCATCAGTCCGCCAGTGTATCTTCACTACGAGATTAACAGGTTAGTCTCACATCTTTCTTATGATTTAAACGGAGCACTCGGATTCTGGGAAGGAAATCCAAAATTTTATTTTTCCGCTGCGCAATTAGATTGCTATTAATCTCCGGATTTCCTAACAGTGGTATCAGAGCCAACCTGTGCTTTTCGTTTAAATTAATTATGTATGATTGATATTATATATGTGATATATGTTTATAAGAATGGCATGATAGTTACAGATAAATGATTAGATCATTTAAATAATTTTAATTTTGTTAGAAAATTAAATTAATTAAATAAAAATATTTGCAACTGGATTCACGATGAACAGTCATCGTGAACCCAGAAATTGGCGAGGCTGATGGGCGGACGTGGAGGGCGTGTGACGCTCGCGACCACCTGCAGAGAGTGTCTTTGCCGCCGCCGGCGAGGAACGACTGATTCTTCGGCCGTCAATAGCCTAGCCGGCGTCACTGCCTGGAACGCAGTGACTGAGAAGGCCGGCCCCGGAGGATCGCGCGCCCTGGAAGGGCCGCGCGACCGGAGGGTCGCGCCTCCCCGCAGGTCGCGCGACCGGTGGGTCGCGCAACCCGAGGGGTAGCACGACCGGAGGGTCGCTCCTCCCAGTGGGTCGCGCCTTCCCGTGGGTCGCGCGACCCAAGGGGTAGCGCGCCCGGGGATCGCTCGACCAGTGCCTCGCGCGCCGGTGGGTCGTGCATCTGTGGATCGCCCGCCGATGAGTCGCGCGACGGTGAGGGCAACGGCCGGAAAGTCCGGCGGGCTTCTGGACCTTCGGGCAGAAGCTGGGGGAAGAAGATGATGCCCCAAAATTACGATTTTGCCCCTGAAAATAATTAATAAAAAAATAATAATAATAATAATAAGAAAATAATATTTTAAAATTATTTTCTTTTAGTCTTTAAATTAGATTTAAAAGACTATATTTTATTATTATTATTTGTAGTCTTTAAATTAGATTTAAATGACTATATTTTATTATTTTCTTTTAGTCTTTAAATTAGATTTAAATGACTATATTTTGTCATGTGTTAGTATGAGATACTATGCATTATTGTCTATATATATATATATGCATATAGGATGCTATAATATATGTATGCAAGACAAAATAATTATAAGAAAATAGAAAATAAATTATTTTAGTCTTTAAATCAGATTTAAATGACTATATAAAATAATTTTATTATTTTGTCATATATTAGTATGAGATACTATAATATATATATATGCAAGACAAAATAATTAAAATTAAAAGTTAAACCCTCACTCTAAAATTTTAAGTTTTAATGCCACCCATATATTAAAAACCTATCAAGACTAAGATCACCAAAATGCAGGTTTTGCCAAAGCAAAGTGCATTAGGATTATCCTAGTAAGGTAGGATGAGTAATGGTTACTCATTTATTTAATTTTGGTTGAGCTTAATTAGGCTATCAAAACGGTTTTGGGCCTAAGGCATTAGATGAGGTATAACATGCATTTGACATATGATGTCAATACCTCATAATTTAAGAGTTACATTAGATGTAATTGGTAAGGGGTTACCTACCTAAATAACTTAATTCTAAGCGTCATGCCAAAGCTGACTTAGAATTAGGTGAAATATGGATCTTAGCCCACTAAAATATTATTATTCTGAGGGTTATATTTTAGTGGGAGATTATTATCACCTCAATATTAATTTGTTTATTAAATTAATTATATTTGCATATTTTTGTAGATTATTATGGCTGCTAATAACAATTCCACCTTATCACTGCGATCCATCCTTGAGAAGGATAAACTGAAAGAAAATGGGACTAATTTTATTGACTGGTTTAGAAACTTGAGAATTGTTCTCAAGCAAGAGAAAAAGTCCTATGTGCTTGATGAAGCTGTCCCTGAACCACCTCCTGCTGATGCTACTAATGCTGTTAAGAACAAGCATAAGAAGCATATGGATGATTCTAATGACATTGGATGTCTTATGTTGGCAACTATGTGCCCAGAACTTCAGAAGGATCTGGAGCACCTTGAGGCCTATGAGATGAGTGTCCATCTCAAACAAGCTTTCCAACAACAAGCTAGGCAGGATAGGTATGAAACTACCATTGCATTGCATGATTGCAAAATGGCTGAAGGTGATTCAGTTAGTGCTCATGTTTTAAAGATGAAAGGCTACATTGATCACCTTGCTAGGCTTGGCTATCCTTTGAGTTTAGAACTTTCCACGGATTTGATCCTACATTCTTTACCTAGCAGTTTTTCTCAATTTGTCATGAACTATAACATGAACAATATGGAGAAATCCATTCCTGAGTTGCATGGGATGCTAAAGACAGCTGAGGTAAATATTAAGAAAAGGCCTACCCAAATTTTGAATGTCAATAAGGGTAAGCCCATGAAAAATAAGGGGAAGCCCAAGTCTAAAGGTGGAAATGGGCCTAAGGGACGAGGCAAACCTAAATGGCAATCCAAGGCAAAAGTTCCTAAGGAAATAGTTCCTAAGGAAGGAATCTGCTTCCATTGCAAGGAACCAGGGCATTGGAAGAGAAATTGCAAACTCTATTTGGATGAGTACAAGAAGAAGAAGAGTAGTGAGACTACGACTTCAGGTATTTATGTTATAGATATTAATTTATCTATTTCTACTACATGGGTATTAGATACCGGATATGGTTCTCATATTTGTACAAATGTGCAGGATCTCAAAAGGAGTAGAAAATTGTGAAAGGGCAAAGTGGACCTACGTGAAGGCAATGGAGCAAGAGTTGCTGCCATAGCTGTAGGGACTTATTTTGCCCGATGGGCTTTTGTTAGTTTTGAACAAATGCTTTTATGTTCTTACTTTGAGTAGGAATATTATTTCAATTTCTGTTTTGGACGATGAAGGTTTTTCATTTCTCATTAAGAATAAGAAATGTTCCATTCATAAAGATGGTTTGCTTTATTGTATTGCAAATTCATATGATGGCCTTTATGTCCTTTATCTAGATGATTCTAGAGACAGCAATATCTATAACATAACTTCTAAGAAAACTAAGCCAAATGAGTTAAACCCAACATATTTATGGCACTGTCGTCTTAGCCATATAAATGAGAATCGCATATCTAAGCTCCATAAAGATGGTTTATTAGATTCGTTTGATTTTGAATCATTTGAAAATTGTGAATCTTGTTTGCTAGGTAAGATGACAAAGGACCCTTTTACTGGACAAGGTCAAAGGGCTTCAGACTTATTGGGCTTAATACATACAGATGTATGTGGCCCACTAAGCATTAGTGCTAGGGGAGGTTATCAGTACTTCATCACATTCACTGATGATTTCAGTAGGTATGGCTATGTCTACCTAATGAAACATAAGCATGAATCTTTTGAAATGTTTAGAACTTTTCAAAATGAAGTACAAAATCAACTTGGTAGAACTATTAAGATGCTTCGATCTGATCGAGGTGGTGAATATTTGAGCCAAGAGTTTGATGAACATCTTAAAACTGTGGAATTGTTTCACAATTAACTCCTCCAAGAAATCCACAATGGATTGGTGTTTCTAAAAGGAAAATTCGAACTTTATTAGATATGGTTCAATCTATGATGAGTCAAACAGATCTCCCTTTATAGTTTTGGGGTTACGCCTTGGAAACAGCTGTATTCATTCTGAACCGAGTACCATGAAAGCGGTTGAAAAGACACCATATGAGTTATGGACTGGGAAAGTGCCCAGTTTGTCTTTCATTAAGATTTGGGGTTGTGAGGCTTATGTGAAACGCCCAGTTTCAGATAAGTTAGCTCCAAAATTTATCAAGTGCAATTTTGTGGGGTATCCTAAGGAAACCAAAGGATACTACTTCTATACTCCCTCAGAGAACAAAGTGTTTGTTGCTCGAAATGGTACCTTTTTGGAAAAGGAATTTATCTCTCAGAGATTCAGTGGGAGTACAGTGCGACTTGAGAAAACTCAAGCACCACAAGAGAGCATTGAACCGCCAGTAGAACCACTTCCAGTACCACAAACAGTTGTGGAGACTGAAAGGGTGACACAAGTCCCATGCAGATCTGATAAGACACGTCATCAGCCTGAGAGATATGGATTTCTCATGACTGATAATCGTGAACTTTTACTCATTGATGAAGATGAATTTTGTGTTTACAAGATGGTTAGTGGGAGTGCAGTTGTGTTACTAGTTCAATATGTGGATGACATATTACTCATTGGAAATGATATCCCTACCTTGCAAAAGGTTAAGACTTGGTTAGGGAATTCTTTTTCAATGAAGGACTTAGGTGAGGCCGCATATATCCTTGGTATTAAGATCTATAGGGATAGATCCAAGAGGATAATCGGTCTGAGTCAAAGTACTTATATTGACAAGGTGCTGAAAAGGTTCAGCATGCAAGATTCCAAAAGAGGATTCTTGCCTATGTCTCATGGTATTCATCTCAGCAAGAATCAATGTCCTATGACTTCTGATGAGCGAGAACGGATGAATAAGATCCCTTATGCTATTGGATCTATCATGTATGCCATGTTATGTACTAGACCAGACGTCTCATATGCCTTGAGCACAACAAGCAGATATCAGGCAGATCCTGGTGAAAGTCACTGGACAGCTGTTAAAAATATCCTAAAGTACCTTAGAAGGACTAAGGATGCATTCCTAGTTTATGGAGGTTTGGAAGACGAGCTAGTTGTAAGTGGTTACACAGATGCTAGTTTCCAAACCGACATAGATGACTTCAGATCGCAGTTAGGATTCGTATTCAATTTAAATGGTGGAATTGTTAGTTGGAAGAGTTCCAAGCAGAGCACTGTAGCAGATTCTACAACAGAAGCTGAGTATATAGCAGCATCAGATGCAGCTAAAAAGGGCAGTCTGGTTGAAGGAATTCATCTCAGAGTTGGGAATGGTTCCCAGCATTGCAAATCCTATGGACCTTTATTGTGATAACAATGGTGCCATAGCACAGGCAAAGGAGCCCAGATCTCATCAGAGATCTAAACACATACTCAGGCGATATCACCTTATTCGAGAGATCATTGATAGAGGAGATATCAAAATATGCAAAGTAGACACAAATGACAACATTGCAAATCCACTGACCAAGCCTTTTTCACAGATCAAGCATGATCAGCACGCTAGGTCTATGGGTATTAGATACTTATATGATTAGGCTTAGTGCAAGTGGGAGATTGTTAGTGTATATGCCCTAGGCCATTATCTTGGACCTTTTTGTATGTCATTTTGGTTATTAATAAAAGAGGTTTTTATCATTATTATTTGTTTGCATGTTACATAATAATGATTATCATCCCTGGTTACTTATTATTATGTTGATAATAATAAAATATAACTAGTATGATTATTGATTGATAATCATGAGATGATTATGTATATGTTGATATAAATCAATAATCATAAATACTTGTTAGAGAACAAAGTATTGGATGGACCCGCATTGAGATCACTACATGGGTCATTGTCATAAGTGAATCTCAAAGTAGTTATGTCTTAATTCTTTGACTTGAGATTGTCATAGTTTCCAACATAAGGACTGTTATGTTTTGACATAATCAAACGTTGTCTTTAATCGGACAATCATAAAGGTTATGATTGAGCATAATAGAAATTATGTAGAGGAAAATGAACAATCAAGATAGGATTTGTCCCTCTCTATGAGAGAGATATCTTCTGGGCCCCTCGATAAGTGAGACTGAGAAATGCATGGCCGTGCTCAAATGAATTGATAGTGTGATCAATATCATTTGAATTTATCAGTCTACTTAGAGATCGAGAAATCATAAGTTTGAACATTATAAGTTTGACATTGACCATGACTTATGTTCAAACTAGATATCGTGAGACAAAGGGATTAATACATGTTCTATTTAATAGGCTTTATCGGACTATTGATCCTCATATTAGTTGGGTAGTCATAATGTCTTGCTAGAGGCCACTTATGACTTATAGGTCTTGTTGGACTGGGCCTATTGCCAATTAATATGAGCCTATTGGGTCACACACAAGAACGTTGTTGATGTGCTATATTAATGGGCTAAAAGCCCATTAGTATAATTAATAATAATAAAATGTTATTATTATTAATATTATTATTAATATTAATTATTAATATAATTAATAATAATAAGTGTTATTATTATTAATAATAATAATTTATTATTATGAGATAATAATATTTAAAAAGATCTGCAGTCTATCTGTAAGTGTTACAGATAAAGGACTCTATCACATAAAGATATTTGAGTATCTGTGAGATTGTGATAGTGGGTTCTAAGCACAACTCTTTTAGGAAAAGAGTTGTGGGAAAATAAAAAGACTGAGGCCTATAAATACTCCTTCTACAGATTGAGTAGGTTGGTTGTAAAGTTTTGAGAAAACTCAATCTAAAAGATTGTAGATCATAGAGCACATAATCTATCCATCTTGAAAAGAGCTAGCACTCTAGAAGGATAGAAGACGTTCGTGTGGATACCATAGAGGGTGTTCGTTTGAAAAGGCAGCACCATCAGTCCGCCAGTGTATCTTCACTACGAGATTAACAGGTTAGTCTCACATCTTTCTTATGATTTAAACGGAGCACTCGGATTCTGGGAAGGAAATCCAAAATTTTATTTTTCCGCTGCGCAATTAGATTGCTATTAATCTCCGGATTTCCTAACAATAAACACCCATTTAGTTCCAATTATAAAGTGATTTCTAGAGTTAAGAACAAGTTTCTAAACTTTATTCCTATCAAATTGATTGAGTTCCTCTTGCATTGTAAGAATCCAGCTCTTATCACAAGATTTACTAAAATACACTTACCACCAGATTTACTTATTTCTTCTAATCTGAAACCTCTTAGATTTACTAAAATACACTTACCACCAGACTAAACCTGTGAGCGCTCATATATTCTTATTTCTAAACACCAATTTAGTTTCAATTATAAAGTGATTTCTAGACTTAAGAACAAGTTTCTAAACTTTATTCCTATCAAATTGATTGAGTTCCTCTTGCATTGTAAGTGTAATACCCGTCTAGACTCCGGTATCAGAATTCCTACCGTCCGGTGGAATCTCGTATGTCGGAGACCTCTAGAAAGTTAGAACCATGCTTTCATAAAATGTTTTCATGTTTTTAATGGTTTTAAAGTATGAAACTAAATGAGTTTTTGCATGAAAATAGCATTGGAGGAAAACCCAGGTTCGGCCGCCGAAAGTCAAGTTCGGCCGCCGAACATGCATGCGTTTTGGAGGCACGTTAGGCCCCCGAAAGCATGAGCTAGGGAAGTTCAGGTTCGGCCGCCGAAAGTCAAGTTCGGCCGCCGAACATTGCATGGATGCGGAGGCACATTCGGCCCCCGAACGTGGCCTGGCCAGCCACCTATAAAAGGGGCACTTAGCCGAAATGGGCGAGCTTTCTCCCATTTTCGGCCACAGCAAGCTTCCGACCTTCCCTTTGCAACTCTTATGTTCTTCCTCCAAATCTCTTCCATTTTTCTTGAGTTTTAAACTCACATTACAAGTTTTGAACATTTAAACCAAGTTTTGGAGCTTTGGGAGCTCAGGAGCTCATTTTCATGGATCTCCAAGTTTAGGTCGTCTCTCTCTCGATCTTCAAGAGGTAAGAGCCGATCTTAAGCTCCTTATATGTTTTAAGTAAGTTTTATGCTAGATCTATGGGTAGAAATGCATGTTAGGTTATATTTTGAGTTATGGGTTAATATTGATGTTTTGGTCAATGTGTGTTGATTTTGGGTGTTTGAAGTGTTGTAGTTGGGGTATTTGATGTTTTGAGGCCCCTAGGAACTTGTATGCATGATTTAACTGAGGTATATGCATGATTGGTGAGTTTGGAGGCGAAAATGCACAAAGGAGCCAAGTTTCTGCCCTTTGGCAGAAACCAGGTTCGGCAGCCGAAGGCACTTTCGGCCGCCGAACATGGCTGGGGAGGCAGGCCTTTCGGCTGCCGAAGTTGCCCCCGAAAAGAGACTTTCGTCTCTGTCTGGCACTTTCGGCCGCCGAAGGTGCCGCCGAACCTATCCGAGTTTCGTCTCTGTCTGGGACTTTCGGCCGCCGAAGGTGCCGCCGAAAGTGCCCTGTTCAGCCATTTCATGCATATTTTCATGTGATGTTTTCAGGATGTTTTAGGGGGTTTTTGGGGAATATATTAGAGTTATGTTTTTGTATGTTTGGTCCCTCATTGGAGTCCACCTGTGTAGGTTCAGACCCGAGGAACCAAGGACCCCAGCAGTGAGCCAGCTGCTACAGAGTTTGTCAGAGTCAGCCAGAGGTGAGTGGAACTAAACTTAACTTTTTTAAATTAAGAAATGAAATGCTTTTATCATGCTTCATGCATCATGATCATATTATAGGTTGTTCGCATTAGAATTCACGACTATGCCGCATTGTATTGTTGTGATAGATGACAGTGGATGGACATTAGGATGATTCATTAGCCTTTTGAACACGAAGTCCTGTGGTGCCCATAATAGGGCCGGGCAATACGAAGTCCTGTGGTGCCCATAATAGGGCCGGGCAATAACTCCGAGTACGAAGTTCTGTGGTGCCCATAATAGGGCCGGGCAATACGAAGTCCTGTGGTGCCCATAATAGGGCCGGGCATGGAGTTGAGGGATTTTTGAATCAGTCCATCCGTGGTGTGATTTGTTTGTGCAGTGACGCATTTCATGATAGCATGTTTTAAACATTCTTTTATATAGTTCTACTCACTGGGCATCTAGCTCACCCCTCTCCCCTAACCCCCAGGTTTGCAGGTACGGGATAGATAGAGAAGGCAAGAAGAGAAAAAGTCATATGTATGTAATAGTTAGTTTGTGGACATGACAATTGTATTATGATGATATGTAAAAGATTACAGTATGTATGTAATGAGGTTATTGAGGATAGAGTTGTGCTTGACCATAATATATTGTTAATCCCTTTGTATTTACATGATCTTATGTTATGATGTTTATGTAAACTAACTCAACACAGGTTGTTTTGCCTTTAAGGCTCGATGAGATCCCACAGAGGGACTATGTTATGTATATGTTCAGAGTATGCACAGGTTGAGTTAGTTGATGACAGTATGTATGAAGAAAAGTTTTAATGTTTATGCATGTTGTTGATCATGTATGGGATTATACAGGTTTACAGGTTATATGTCAGGCTTGCTACGGGTCCCGGCGGCCTTAAGTCGACCCGGATCCTAGCGCCGGTAGCGGTCCGGTTTTCCGGGGCGTTACAGAATGGTATCAGAGCCCTAGGTTCATATGGTCGGACCTAGAGTGTCGGGCTCATAGAGGTTATAGAAGGTCAAGCACAATAGGAAGGTCATGTCCACTAGGATAGGATGTTGAGTCCTGTCTTGCATGATGATGTGAAATGCCATGACTTTATGCATGTGCATTAATGATATGCTATGTTATGTGATGTATGCGATGAGGGTTCATGTGTGCCCACATGAACCATATGATGCTAATGTTTGCTTGTTATGAGCTGTTTTTCAGAAAATAGGATGAGAGGAACTCGTCGATCTGCGCGATTGACTGGAGTGCCACCTGAGGATGAGGGCACGAGCGCCCGTCCTCCTACATTGCCTAGGGCAATGTCTTGTAGAGCCAATAGAGAGAGAGTGTCAAGGGACCCTAGAAGGTCTTTTGATGCTAGCAGAAGGGGGACAGATAGAGGAGGAAGTTCTTCAGACGTGAGGGAGGTTATGGAAGAGGATCAGAGGAGGGATGGGAACCTGGATGTGAGCATGCAGGAAGAAGGGACAGGGGAGTCACAGGGAGGCGTTCAGGCCTCGGGGTATGGTTTTCCACCCCATTATCCACCCTTTCCACAGGGTTCAGGGTATCCGATGGGAGGTACATCGGATTACTCCAGCTTTAACCCCTACCCTACCTACATGCCTTATCCACCTTTCTATCCACCCTATACACAGTACCCAGCTTATCCACCCTCACCCTTCTATCCAAACCCGGCAAACCCCACCTCGGGGAATGCTGCACCTCCACCTCGTACAGAACCAGCAGCCCCAGTTACTCAACCTCCTAGACCTAGCTCAGTCGATGGGAGCAAGGTAAAGATGACAGACTACCTTAAGCTAGATGCTCCCAAATACAAGTCAGGGGATGACCCCTTTGAGTATCTGAGAGTAATGAAGACAATAACTGATGAGCTAGGGGCAAGTGATAGCAGGGCCATTCAGATGGCAGGGTTCACTTTAAAGTGCAAGAAGGCACGGGAATGGTTCAAGTGTTATGTGGACCCGAGACTAGACTGTATGACATGGGAAGAATTTGCGAATGAGTTCGCTGGATGGGCTTTTCCAGACAGTTCTAGAGAACTGAAAATGATTGAGTTTGAGCAACTGAGGCAGTCAGAGCACATGAGTGTAGAGGAGTTCACGGATAAATTCTTGGAGCTATTGCCTTTTTCAGGGCAAGCTCTAGATTCAGATACGAAGAAAGCCAAGAAATATGTTATGAAGCTGCATTCCAGGTACTCCTCATTGGTTCAGTCAGCTGAGAGAGAAAGTTTCCACACTGTGGTGGATATGGCTCGAAGAATGGAGGCAAGTGCTATAGTTGAGGGGTCAGTGAAGCAGTCAGTGACCCAGTCTTCAAGGGTTAAGACCCCAAGCAGAGGAGGACCAGGTTTCTCTTCTCAGAGCTCAGGTAAGAAGAGGTGGGATAGCACCACCAAGAAGCCGAAGAAGAATAAGTTTTGGAACAAGTTGAAATCCGGTCTGGGATTTGGCGGTGGCTCGAGCTCAGGCTCAGATGGTACAGAATGCCAGAGATGTGAAAGACCACACAGGGGAGTGTGTCGAGCTGGGACTAATGCATGTTTCAGATGTGGACAGGAGGGACACATAGCTCGGGATTGTCCTAGAGCACCTTTTATGGGCCAGCCCCAGCAGACAGCTTCTGGTAGTGTGGCACAGCCAGCAGTTCCAGCCACAACTCAGGGCAGTGGCAGAGGTAGAGGGAGAGGGGCAGCCTCTTCTTCTGGTTCCCGAGGTGAAGGTCCATCAGCTCCAGCCAGGATCTTCACCATGACTCAGCAGGAGGCTAACACATCCCACACCGTGGTGTCAGGTAATCTCGTCATTGGGTGTTCTGATGTGTATGCATTAATGGACCCGGGTGCATCTCATTCATTTATTGCTCCGAGAGCCGTTGAGAGGTTGGGTCTGATAGTCTCTGGGTTAGAATGTCCCCTATGGGTCAGTGGACCCAAGTGTGACCCGTCAGTGGCAGTGTCAGTCTGCCAGTACAGTCCAGTTTTTATTGAGGGAAGATGCCTCTCCGCCGACCTTGTGGTTCTAGATTTGACAGACTTTGACGTCATTCTAGGGATGGATTGGCTATCTACCCATGGTGCTACCTTGGACTGCAGGGACAAGGTATTCAGGTTCAGAGATCAGAACGGGTCAGAGGTCGTCTTCAGAGGAGACAAGAGGGGCACGCCTAGAGGTCTGATATCAGCTCTTCAGGCTCGTAGGTTGCTTAGGAAGGGATGTCAGGGGTACTTAGCTCATGTGAGAGAGCTAGACAGTCAGGTCAGGGAGCCGGCCTCGGTGCCAGTTGTCAGAGAGTTTCAGGATGTCTTTCCTGATGAGCTTCCAGGTTTATCACCTGCTAGGGAGATAGAGTTCGAGATAGAGTTGATGCCTGGAACTAGACCGATCTCTATCCCTCCCTACAGGATGGCTCCAGCCGAGTTAAAGGAGTTGAAAGAGCAATTGCAAGAGCTGGTAGAAAAGGGTTTCATCCGACAGAGTACCTCGCCTTGGGGTGCTCCGGTCTTGTTCGTAAGAAAGAAGGATGGATCCCTTAGACTTTGTATCGACTACAGGCAGTTGAACAAAGTCACTACCAAGAATAAGTACCCATTGCCAAGGATCGATGATCTATTCGACCAGCTAGCCGGAGCGGGTTGTTTCTCCAAAATAGATCTAAGATCCGGGTACCATCAGCTAAGGATAAGGGATGAGGATGTGCCGAAGACAGCCTTTAGGACCAGATATGGGCATTTTGAGTTCCTTGTAATGCCGTTCGGGTTAACCAACGCCCCTGCAGCATTCATGGATCTCATGAACAGAGTGTTTAGCCAGTACCTGGATTACTTCGTTATTGTCTTCATAGATGATATCTTGGTGTATTCCAGGAATGAAGAGGAGCATGCCCATCATCTGCGGTTGGTCTTGCAGACTTTGAGGGAACATGGCTTGTATGCCAAGTTCTCTAAATGTGAGTTCTGGCTGAGGAGCATTTCGTTCTTGGGACATGTAGTGTCAGAGAATGGTATTGAGGTAGATCCCAAGAAGACAGAAACTGTGGCTAACTGGCCTAGACCCACTTCAGTGACAGAGATTAGAAGTTTCTTGGGTTTGGCAGGTTACTACAGGAGGTTCGTTCAGGACTTCTCAAAGATAGCAGCTCCTCTGACCAGACTAACCAGGAAGAATCAGAAGTTTCTGTGGACCGACCAGTGCGAGGAGAGTTTCGAAGAGCTTAAGAAGAGGTTGACTTCAGCACCAGTTTTAGCTCTGCCATCTAGTGGAGAGGACTTTACAGTCTTTTGTGATGCATCCCGTGTGGGACTGGGTTGTGTGCTTATGCAGAATGAGAGGGTGATTGCTTATACTTCTAGGCAGCTAAAGAAGCATGAGTTGAATTACCCCACACATGACCTTGAGATGGCAGCAGTAATCTTTGCACTCAAGATGTGGAGGCATTACCTCTATGGGGTGAAATGCGAGATCTTTACAGATCATAAGAGCCTGCAGTACATCTTGAGTCAGAGAGATTTGAACTTGAGACAGAGGAGATGGGTGGAGCTGCTGAGTGACTATGATTGCAAGATTCAGTATCATCCGGGTAAGGCAAATGTCGTGGCAGACGCCCTAAGCCGGAAGTCACTAGGCAGTTTATCCCACATATCGGCAGAGAGGAGACCAGTGGTGAAGGAGTTTTACAAGCTTATTGAGGAAGGTCTACAGTTGGAGTTGTCTGGTACAGGTGCCTTAGTGGCCCAGATGAGAGTAGCACCCGTGTTTCTGGAGCAGGTGGCTCAGAAACAGCATGAGGACCCGGAGTTAGTGAAGGTTGCCAGGACTGTTCAGTCAGGCAATGATAGCGAGTACAGATTCGACAGTAAGGGGATCCTCCGCTATGGGAGCAAACTATGTGTACCAGATGACATTGGGCTAAAAGGAGACATTATGAGAGAGGCTCATAATGCAAGATACAGCATTCACCCCGGAGCCACCAAGATGTATCAAGATTTGAAGAAGGTTTATTGGTGGCCAGCGATGAAGAAAGAAGTGGCACAGTTTGTGTCCGCCTGCGAAGTATGTCAGAGGGTGAAGCTGGAACATTAGAAGCCGGCTGGAATGCTTAACCCGCTACCTATTCCAGAGTGGAAATGGGAGAATATAGCTATGGACTTCGTAGTGGGGTTACCGGCGACGTCCAACAGATTGGACTCCATATGGGTGATTGTGGACAGACTCACCAAATCTGCTCACTTCATTCCTGTCAGGAGTGGCTACTCTGTGGACAAGTTGGCACAGGTATATGTGGATGAGATCGTCAGGCTGCATGGGGTTCCTGTTTTGATAGTGTCAGATAGAGGGCCCCAGTTCACCTCCAGGTTTTGGCGGAGTCTGCAGAATGCCATGGGTACTAGGTTGGATTTCAGTACTGCCTTCCACCCCCAGACTGATGGACAGTCAGAAAGGACCATCCAGACTATCGAGGATATGCTCAGAATGTGTGTGCTGGACTTTGGCGGTTCTTGGAAGCAGCATCTACCTTTGGTGGAGTTTGCCTACAACAACAGCCATCATGCTAGCATCGGGATGGCTCCATATGAAGCTTTATATGGGAGGAAGTGCAGGTCACCTGTTTGCTGGAAGGAAGTTGGAGAAAAGGCCTTGGCAGGGCCTGAGCTAGTAGAGATTACCAGCAGGGTGGTACCCATAATCAGAGAAAGAATCAAGACTGCTGTAAGCAGACAGAAGAGCTATGCAGACGTCCACAGAAGACAGTTAGAATTTCAGGAGGGGGATCTGGTATTGCTCAAGGTGTCTCCAATGAAGGGAGTGGTTCGCTTCGGGAAGAAAGGTAAACTAGCCCCACGATACATCGGACCCTTTGAAATCTTGCAAAAGATTGGGAATGTGTCGTACAAGCTGGATTTACCTGCTTCGATGGAAAGAATCCATCCGGTTTTCCATGTTTCAATGTTGAGGAAGTTTGTGTCAGATCCGAGCAAGGTTCTTAGTGAGCCTGATATGGAGGTCCAAGAGGATCTCACCTATGTTGAACAACCAGTACGGATCATAGACACCCAGATCAGAAAGTTAAGAAACAAGGAAATCCCGATGGTGAAAGTCCTGTGGAACCACCACAACTTGGAAGAATGCACTTGGGAGACACGGGAGTCTATGCTCCAGCAGTACCCTCATCTCTTTTAAGGTTAGATCCCTATGTGTTTATGTGATTTCTAGAGTTAAGAACAAGTTTCTAAACTTTATTCCTATCAAATTGATTGAGTTCCTCTTGCATTGTAAGAATCCAGCTCTTATCACAAGATTTACTAAAATACACTTACCACCAGATTTACTTATTTCTTCTAATCTGAAACCTCTTAGATTTACTAAAATACACTTACCACCAGACTAAACCTGTGAGCGCTCATATATTCTTATTTCTAAACACCAATTTAGTTTCAATTATAAAGTGATTTCTAGACTTAAGAACAAGTTTCTAAACTTTATTCCTATCAAATTGATTGAGTTCCTCTTGCATTGTAAGTGTAATACCCGGCTAGACTCCGGTATCGGAATTCCTACCGTCCGGTGGAATCTCGGATGTCGGAGACCTCTAGAAAGTTAGAACCATGCTTTCATAAAATGTTTTCATGTTTTTAATGGTTTTAAAGTATGAAACTAAATGAGTTTTTGCATGAAAATAGCATTGGAGGAAAACCCAGGTTCGGCCGCCGAAAGTCAAGTTCGGCCGCCGAACATGCATGCGTTTTGGAGGCACGTTAGGCCCCCGAAAGCATGAGCTAGGGAAGTTCAGGTTCGGCCGCCAAAAGTCAAGTTCGGCCGCCGAACATTGCATGGATGCGGAGGCACATTCGGCCCCCGAACGTGGCCTGGCCAGCCACCTATAAAAGGGGCACTTAGCCGAAATGGGCGAGCTTTCTCCCATTTTCGGCCACAGCAAGCTTCCGACCTTCCCTTTGCAACTCTTATGTTCTTCCTCCAAATCTCTTCCATTTTTCTTGAGTTTTAAACTCACATTACAAGTTTTGAACATTTAAACCAAGTTTTGGAGCTTTGGGAGCTCAGGAGCTCATTTTCGTGGATCTCCAAGTTTAGGTCGTCTCTCTCTCGATCTTTAAGAGGTAAGAGCCGATCTTAAGCTCCTTATATGTTTTAAGTAAGTTTTATGCTAGATCTATGGGTAGAAATGCATGTTAGGTTATATTTTGAGTTATGGGTTAATATTGATGTTTTGGTCAATGTGTGTTGATTTTGGGTGTTTGAAGTGTTGTAGTTGGGGTATTTGATGTTTTGAGGCCCCTAGGAACTTGTATGCATGATTTAACTGAGGTATATGCATGATTGGTGAGTTTGGAGGCGAAAATGCACAAAGGAGCCAAGTTTCTGCCCTTTGGCAGAAACCAGGTTCGGCAGCCGAAGGCACTTTCGGCCGCCGAACATGGCTGGGGAGGCAGGCCTTTCGGCTGCCGAAGTTGCCCCCGAAAAGAGACTTTCGTCTCTGTCTGGTACTTTCGGCCGCCGAAGGTGCCGCCGAACCTATCCGAGTTTCGTCTCTGTCTGGGACTTTCGGCCGCCGAAGGTGCCGCCGAAAGTGCCCTGTTCAGCCATTTCATGCATATTTTCATGTGATGTTTTCAGGATGTTTTAGGTGGTTTTTGGGGAATATATTAGAGTTATGTTTTTGTATGTTTGGTCCCTCATTGGAGTCCACCTGTGTAGGTTCGGACCCGAGGAACCAAGGACCCCAGCAGTGAGCCAGCTGCTACAGAGTTTGTCAGAGTCAGCCAGAGGTGAGTGGAACTAAACTTAACTTTTTTAAATTAAGAAATGAAATGCTTTTATCATGCTTCATGCATCATGATCATATTATAGGTTGTTCGCATTAGAATTCACGACTATGCCGCATTGTATTGTTGTGATAGATGACAGTGGATGGACATTAGGATGATTCATTAGCCTTTTGAACACGAAGTCCTGTGGTGCCCATAATAGGGCCGGGCAATAACTCCGAGTACGAAGTCCTGTGGTGCCCATAATAGGGTCGGGCAATACGAAGTCCTGTGGTGCCCATAATAGGGCCGGGCATGGAGTTGAGGGATTTTTGAATCAGTCCATCCGTGGTGTGATTTGTTTGTGCAGTGACGCATTTCATGATAGCATGTTTTAAACATTCTTTTATATAGTTCTACTCACTGGGCATCTAGCTCACCCCTCTCCCCTAACCCCCAGGTTTGCAGGTATGGGATAGATAGAGAAGGCAAGAAGAGAAAAAGTCATATGTATGTAATAGTTAGTTTGTGGACATGACAATTGTATTATGATGATATGTAAAAGATTACAGTATGTATGTAATGAGGTTATTGAGGATAGAGTTGTGCTTGACCATAATATATTGTTAATCCCTTTGTATTTACATGATCTTATGTTATGATGTTTATGTAAACTAACTCAACACAGGTTGTTTTGCCTTTAAGGCTCGATGAGATCCCACAGAGGGACTATGTTATGTATATGTTCAGAGTATGCACAGGTTGAGTTAGTTGATGACAGTATGTATGAAGAAAAGTTTTAATGTTTATGCATGTTGTTGATCATGTATGGGATTATACAGGTTTACAGGTTATATGTCAGGCTTGCTACGGGTTCCGGCGGCCTTAAGTCGACCCGGATCCTAGCGCCGGTAGCGGTCCGGTTTTCCGGGGCGTTACAGTAAGAATCCAGCTCTTATCATAAGATTTACTAAAATACACTTACCACCAGATTTATTTATTTCTTCTAATCTGAAACCACTCAGATTTACTAAAATACACTTACCACCAGACTAAACCTGTGAGTGCTCATATATTCTTATTTCTAAACACCCATTTAGTTCCAATTATAAAGTGATTTCTAGACTTAAGAACAAGTTTCTAAACTTTATTCCTATCAAATTGATTGAGTTCCTCTTGCATTGTAAGAATCCAGCTCTTATCATAAGATTTAGGTTCAAATTGTGAGATGAAGGTAATATTACCAAAATACTTTCTAAATTGTAATCGTGTCATCATCCTTTGTATTAGACTATCAATAATAACCTATTCTAGATGATATCTGTGATATCTCCATTCTTATAGAAGATCCTCGTGTATTTGATCATTGATTTATAATTCCTCCATATTAAGTTTTTGCTCTTCATTTCCTTGAACTTTATCATGAAAAGACTCTCCATGATTTTTAGTTTACTGTCAAATTTTGCTCATTCACTTTATTTGTACTTATTTTCTTCTTGCTAAATATCTATTCAACATCATTTTCATTTATCTTTCTTTTTCAAAGGAGAGTTAGTTTCATCAAATACCACATTTGTAAATTCTTTAACAATCGAACTTTTTCTATTAAAAACTCTACAAACTTTATTTTTCGAAAAATACCCTTAAAAACTTTGCAATCAAATTTATCTAGATACTCTTTGTTATTCAAAGTATAACATGTAGAATCGAATACATAAAAGTATGAAATGTTGAGCTTTTTACTTTTTCAAAACTCATATGGTGTTTTCTTTAGAAAAACTCTTATGGTGACTCTATTAATAATGTAGCATGATGTGTTTATAGCTTCGACTCAAAAATATTTTGAAAGATTTTTCGCATTCAATATAGTTCTTGCTACTTTTTGCAAGATTTTATTTTTCTACTCAACAACTCGATTTTGTTTTGAAGTTCTTGGAACTGAAAATAATGAAAGATGCCATATTGTGAATAAAAACAATTAAATATATTTTCAAATTCCTTACCATGGTCACTTCTAAAAACTGTAATGTCATAACCATTTTCATGACACAATCCTCCTTGAAGCGCTAGAAGGACAAGTTTTTCACCCTCCACCATAAGGTATTTGGGGGTTTTGTACAACTCCGGACTGACTGGAACATATATATGGAGCTCAAAAAAGATGGGATCCAGCTGCGGAGGGATGAGGAAAAGGGTTTGGACTTCCTCTAGAGGATGGCCTAAACCCACGAAGTGGACATTAACGTGGTGGTGAGGAATGCCACGTTGTCCTAGCAAACCCATTATCAAGCAGAATAGACTTGGTTGCCTCGACCATCCGATCAATGGACCTTTTGGATGATCATACCCACTCATGTAGAGTAGGTATTTTACTTTTACCATTTTTCCTTCAAATTATTTTACTTACTCACTCCCTACTTAATGCAAATATGGTGGGCAAAGGAAAAAAATATATTTGCCGAAGCGGCGCATGTTGTCCACAAAGGTAAGGCTGCTCTTAGAACACTTGGCCAACCTCCAAAATGGGCATGGTGGGTGAAAGAGATCATCATGCTTCCTCCTCCCCTTCCTCTGCCTACTATAATCTCCGGGCCTTCAGGCCCTCCGATTGAGTCTTCTGCCAGAGGCATATCTCCACCTTACAGCCTCCCTCTTTCTCAAAATTATGAAGAGGCAGGCACCAGAGCTTCCTGGCTATGGTGCATTCAACACTTGGCCATGGCACTGAGCCAGTGAAATCGCTTCTTGAGGAACCTTAGTTGTCAGTTCTTATAGCAAAGAACGCCCTACAGCCTGGTGACTGTCATCACCTGAACGAGGTTGAGATGAATGACTTCTACGACAACATCATCCACTCTGCAATGGGGAGCAATCTATGCACGTATTTGGCCAAAGAGCGGAAAAGGCTCTAAGGAGAGAATTTGGAGCACAAGAGACAGGCAAGAATCTCCTATAGGAAGAGTGATCAAGGCTGAAGGCCCAGGTGTTTGAAGTGGAAAACACGATTAAAGAGACCCTGGAGTCAGTAGACAAGCTCCAGGCAAACTTGGAGGAAGCCAACAATCCAAAGCTCAACCTTGAGAATCGGGCTAAACCACTGAGGATCAAGTGGCTATCCTTCAATGGAAAATTCAGGAGCTACAGTCTCAAGTTCAAGAGAATCGGGCCATAGACAGGATGGCTGAATTGAAAGTTGAGCTTCAAGACGATGGCTTAAGATGATGAGATGTTTGTTGAAAGCCAGGACTTTGTGAAGAAATAGCTTATCAAGTGATTTCCTATGGAAGACTTTTCCTAGATTGACAACATCTTCTGGAGGAGAAGGAGACGAGGATGGGTAGGACGAGGAGAGGCTAGCTGAAGACAATCCCTTCACCTGGCTTCTAATGAGAATATGATAGCTATAGATGACAATGTAATAGAAGTTTGGGAGGAGGCGACTAATGATGTCCCCCCTACTCTGTAATATTTCCTTTGTATTTAATGAAAAATATTTCCTTCTATATTTTATCTTTATTTTTTACCAAGTATTTTAGAATCCGTACTCGACCCATAACCAGAACTCTCGTCCAATTATTTTTACAGATCAATTGCAAAAATGATAAATAAGTTTTAAATATCTCAAAAAATTTTATTAACGGGACTAACACCCGATTGAATGCTTGGCGATTATCCGCCTCGTGGTTTTAGTATAAAATACCTTAGAAAAATTATTATCGGGAATAACACCTAGACTTTGTGCTTGGTCGTTACTCGCCTTGTGGCTTTGGCATAAAATACCTTGGATAATTTTATTAAATGGGACTAACACCCAGTTGAATGCTTGGTAGTTACCCACCTCGTTGCTTTGGCATAAAATACCTTAGGAAAAATTATTATCGGGACTAACTGCCGAACTTGTGCCTGGCAGTTACCTGCCTTGTGGCTTATCCTTGAGAAATGCTTAATCATCGGTTCTGCTTATTTTGGCAAACCATCATTCCTTATAACTGAATAACACACAATACATAAAAAATACCTCATTAATATTATTGATAAAATGTGCGTAAATTACAAATATTTCTGGAATGGGAAATGACCCGACCATCTAACTTGTCCAACTTATAAGCCCTAGGGCAACTAACCTTCGAGACCCTAATAAATCCTTTCCAATTTTCACCCAGCTTACCAGACCCAGAATTATCGCCTGTTACATTAGTCATTTTAAAAACTAAATCTCCTACATTAAAGACTTGGGGTTTAACCCGAGTGTTAAACATTTGAGACATTTTATTCCTGTAGACAACCATTCTAATTGATGCTTTCTCTCATAAAAACTCAACTTGGTCAAGGTTAATTGCATTTCTTCGGGGTCCCTTGAGGATTTAGGATGCTGAGTCCTGAAACTGCTTACTTGTATCTCAACGGGAATTACTACTTCGACCTGATACACTAGTGAGAACGAGTCTCCCATGTGCTGCTCTTAAAGTTATTTTGTATGCCCAAAAGATGTGAGGTAACTCCTCAAGCTAGTTGCCTTTGGCCTTGTTAAGCCTTTTCTTCAAACCATGAAGGATTATTTTATTTGTAACCTCGATCATGTCGTTGGTTTGAGGATAGTATGCTGAGCTGAATCGTAGGTCAATATCCCATTTCCTACAAAAGTCTTTAAATTTAGAACTCATAAACTTGGTCCCATTGTTAGTGATAACTACCTTAAGGATTCCACACTGGTTGAAAATATTTTTGCTGACGAAGGAGATGGCCTGCTGTGTGGTGATGGACTAGACTATTTTTGCCGCAGCCCACTTGCTGAAATGGTCAGCCGCCACAATTACAAATTTCCTTGACCCCATTGCTTTTGGAAATGGTTCGAGGATATCTAGCCCTTATTGAAAAAAGGGTCAGGAGTTACCAATTGCTGTTTGCATTTCACATGGGTTTCAAGAAATTCTTGCATGTACTTGACACTATTGACACTTCTGGACGAGCTTCTTTGCATCCTACATCACTGTTGGCCAGTAATATCCTTATCTGAAGGCTTTGCGGGCAATTGTTCAAGCTTTTTCATGACTTCTGCAATCTCCTTCATGGAATCTCTGAGAATACTCTTACCATCATTCTCTGTTATGCACTGTAACCACGGCTGAGTTGAAAACCTCCTGTACGACCAACCATTTGTGAGTGCATATCAAGAGGATCTTCTTATTACCTGCTTGGCCAATACTTTATCTGTAAATAACTCATCCTTCTTCAAGAATCTGTACATTGAAGTCATCCATAATTCCCCCCTGCTTAATTGGCAAAGTCTCCTCTTCACTGGTTGCTGAAGTATGTAGTACTTCAAACTGGAACAACTGAGTCAAGTGCTGCTCTCTTGTCACCGCCATTTTTCCTAATTGATTAGCTTATTCGTTATTGCTTCTGGCCACTTGGCGAAGTTCACAATTGCCTTACCTGTCCTTGATCTTCATTATTAAGGATTGAAATTTTCTTCATACTTGACGAGATTAGGGTCCCGAACTTTGAACTATGATTGACACTGATTAACAACCAATTGTGAGTCACTAAAAATAATTTACTTTTATATACCTATTTTGGTGACGATTCTGTATGCCATGATCACGGCCTCATACTTGGCCGCATTGTTTGTGGTACTAAAGGGGAGTTTTGCTGTGTTTCAAATCTTTATTCCCGTCTGACTGCAAGAGAATTCCAATTCCATAATCCCTAACTCCACAGGCACCATCCGCCCACACCTTCCACTCTTCAATCGCCAATTTGGAGGTCTCAAGGGATAATGTAACGACCCGAAAATTGGACCGCTACCGGTGCTAGGATCCAGATCGGCTTAAGGCCGCCGGGACCTGTAGCAAGCCAAACATTCATCCTGTAAACCTGTTTAATCCCATACATGATCAACACATACATAATAATTTTGAACTTTTCCTTACATTCATTCATTCTTTCATTCATTCACCAAACTCAACCTGTGCATGCACTAAACAAAAACATAGACATAAACATTAACTCCTTTTTGGAGCCTCATCATTGCCCCAATGGGGTGACATCACATGTGTTGAGCTTGGTTACAGTAATTTTCATTAGACATTAAGATCATGTACTAGAAAGGGATTAACAACATTACACTATAGTCAAGCACAACTCTAAACTTCCATAAGCATCATTACATTACATTTCTATATCATACTTTTACATAACTGTACTCAACATAACATATCATCATTTATCATGTCCACACTAGCTATTACATGACCATGACTTCATTACTCTTGCCGACCTCCTGGCCTACCCTGTACCTGCATACCTGGGGGTTAAGGGAGAGGGGTGAGCTACTAGAGCCCAGTGAGCAAAATAATAAAACATAACATTTAAAACATATGATATCATGGAATGCATCACAGCACAAACATTTCACATCAAGGATGAACTTGTCACCACTTAGCCCTCCATACAGTCTAATCATGCCAGGGGCATAGTGCAGGCACACCTGGACTTCCATAGCATAACATACATATTCAGTCATGCCGGGGGCGTAGTGCAGGATCACCCGGACTTCCATAGTCTTTCATAGCATATAAGGGCTAATGGATCATTCAACATTCATCCACATCAACAACATAAAGTGCAATGCGACATATTCGTGAATTCTAATGCAAGCACCCTAACATACCTCATGGCATTCATGATGCGTGAATCATGCTAAAACATTCATTATTTATTTTGAAATCATAGAGAGTTATTCCACTCACCTCTGGCTAGCTCTGACAAGACTCGAAAGTAGCTATCTCACTGCTGGGGTCCTCGGTTCCTCGAGTCTGAACCTACACAGGTGGACTCAAATGAGGGACCTAACAAACATAAACATGACTCTAAAATACTCCCCAAAAACCCCCTAGAACATCATGAAACAATCATAGAAAAACATGCAAATGAGGGCTGGACAGGGCACTTTCGGCGGCAGGTTCGGCGGCCGAAAGTCCCTCCAGAGCCGAAAGTCAGGCAGGTTCGGCGGCACCTTCGGCGGCCGAAACTCCCAGACAGAGACGAAACTCATGCATGTTCGGCGGCACTTTCGGCGGCCGAAAGTCATCTTTCGGAGGCAGGGTTCGGCAGCCGATTCATGCTACCACAGGCAGGTTCGGCGGCCGAAAGAACCTTCGGCTGCCGAACCTGGTTTCTTCCAAAAGGGCAGAAACTCAATCAACATGCATAAACGCCTCCCAACTCATTCAATCATGTATTTTCCTATTCTACAACATGCATAAGCACATACAACAGCTCCTAGGGGCTTCAAACTATCCTAAGCCCCATCTACAACACATCAAACAAGCATATACAAGCCACATTGTCCATGAACACATAAAAAATCCATAAACTTTACATAAGCCTACACATGCATTTCTACCCCATGAAACTTCATAAAACTTACTTAAAACATAAAATGAGCTCAAGATCAGCTCTTACCTCTTGAAGATCGAGAGAGAGACGATCTAAACTTGGAGTTGGGAGAGATTTAACTCTTTGGGTCTCCAAGCTCCAAAACTTGCTCTTTTTGCTCAAATCTCTTCAAATCAACATAAAGCTTGTTAAAACATGAAAGATCGGAGGGAAAACAGCAAAAATGAACCAAAGGAGAGTATGAACTCACCGTGGTCGAAAATGGGGAGAAAACTCGCCCGTTTCGGCCATGGAGCTCTTATATAGGGCTGGCAGACCACCTTTCAACAGCCGAACATGCCCCCACATCTCATGCAAGTTCGGCGGCCGAACATGAGGTTCGGCGGCCGAACCTTTGAGACTTGCGGAAGCCTAACTTGCCCCCCTAAACCATCCCACGTTCGGCGGCCGAACCTGGAAATGCCTCCTTGGTCTTTTCATTCAAAACTCAATTTCCTTTTTGCTTAAAATCATAAAATACATTAAAATATTTTATGAAAAACATGGTTTTTTCCTTCTAGAGGTTTCCGACATCCGAGATTCCACCGGACGGTAGGAATTCCGATACCGGAGTCTAGCCGGGTATTACAGATAAAGTCATTTCTGCAATAAAATCAGCTAAAGCATGGGCTTTCATCGTGTTTCTAGGAACATACCTAATGTCATATGCTAATAGCATCATGACCTAGGTGGACAATCACCCTGACAGTTCTGGCAGGTGAAGCACCTTTTGAAGATGATATTTTGTCCTTACCTCTATAGTATGAGACTCAAAATAAGGACGAAGTTTTATGGTAGACATTAAAACTAAAAAGGCCAACTTCTCAAAAGGGGGATAATCAATTATGCACCCTTCAAGACTTAGATGGCGTAGTAGATAGGGTTTTTCTCTCCCTTGTCTTCTCATACAAGCACTAAGCTTACCGTTTCCTGCGTAACATACAAGTACAAAAATAAAACCTTGCCTTCGATGGGCGAGCTTAGCAAAGATGGAGATGATAAAAAAAATTTTCAAATTCAGGAATGCCTCAGCACACTCTCCCCCCCCCCCAATACAAACTTGTTTTTACCTTTTAACACTTTAAAGAATGGGAAACACCTTCTGGCTGAGCAATATATGAATCGGCCAAGAGCTGTAAACCGCCCATCTAGTTTTTGTATATCATTTATACACTTGGATGCTTCCATATCTTGTGTGGCCTTAATTTTATCCAGGTTTGCTTCTATGCCTCTTTCAGAGTCTATCTACCCTAAAAATTTTCTAGCCCTTACCTTAAGAAAAATTTTTCAGGGTTGAGATTTATACTTGCCTTATCCAGTACTATCGTTCCCACTAGATCTCTAAAAATACCCGATACCAACCTTTGATAGGTCACACCTGCATTTTTCAACCCGAATGACATCAATCTTTTTGCTTGATGCAATTGATCTCTCTTCTGATGCCAATAACTTTTGAGGTTGGGAAGTATTTGCTCAAAAAGGCTCTCACCATCCCTTTCCATGAAGTGATAGATCCGGATGGTAAATAGAACAATCAGTCTTTGGCAAAATCATCAAGAGAAAAGGGAAAAGCTCTTAATTTAACGTTCTCTTCGGAAATACCTTGAGGCCTCATTGTTGAGCACACAATGTGAAATTCTTTAAGGTGCTTGTGTGGATCTTCATACTCCAAACCTCTGAATTTTGGAAGTAGGTGAATTAATCTGGTTTTAAGCTCAAAAGGGGTTGTCAAAGGTGGGTAAGTGATGCACCATAGTGTTTGGTCATCCACGGGTGCTGCTAGTTCACGAAGAGTTCTTTCTTGTGCCATTGAAGCTCTCACCTCAACATTTTCAACTTCAAATTTAGCGAGGACAACAGTTGATTCAAGATTAGCAGTTGCTGCATTTTCTGCCTCTTCAAGTGCTGTTGTGACTGCCTTTATTGCAGCTAATTCAGGTGCTGTTTGGGGGGCTAGTTCTGGAATTTTTTTGGCAAAAATTTCTGGTTTTTGGGCTGGTTTGGGTGCAACAACTTATGTATCAATTGTGGATGAATCTGTCACCTCTGTAGCATATTATGCAGTAAATGTAGCAGCTGGATCAACAAGTTCTGCAGTTGGTTCTTGTGACAAATTCAACAGGTATAGCAGGTGCAGCAACAAATTTTGCAAGTGCAATAGGTACAGCAGGTGCAGCAGCAAATTCTGCAAGTGCAATAGGTATAGCAGGTGTAACAGCAGGTACTGCAGTGTTTTGTGCAGCAGATACAGTAGCAGATGAAGCTATTTCAGCAGCTCGTTCAGTTTCAAGTGCAGTGGCTATTTTAGCAATTGGTTCAGCATCTGATTCAACAAGTACAATAGTGATTTGTGCAGCAAACTCAGTAGCTGGTTCTGTTTCTTAGGATGGCAGGTTTGACAGCAGATTCGGCTTTGAATTCAGTAGCAAGTGGCACAGATTGTTCTGTTTCTTGGACAGTAGTCTTGATAGTAGGTGCAGAAGGTGATTCTTCAGCAGCATTGGTCTGAATGTGTTGTGCAACAAATTGAATTGCAGCTTCCAAGTTGGTGGCTGTTGTTTGATGAAGACTGTTTTGAGGCTTGGTTCCTCGGATTGGCTTGTCTTGATGTGTGCTCAATTTCTAGATCGTAGAGTAGATTTCCTTTCCATCTAGGCCTGGTCATGGAAGAAAAATAAGTTAGTTAAATAAATTCCCCGGCAACGATGCCAATTTTTGACTGTGCAGTTGTCGAACCCGGTCAAAAATAACCTTTTTGGTTATCCACAATTTTACAACTATAGTGGTAAAAGGATAGAATCCACAGGAAATTGATACTTACATATTTTTCTTATCAAGACCAAGTAAATAAACTGAAAAATAAAATAAAAGGGGGGGTTTGAGATTGATGAACTAAACTAGAATTAAAAATAGCAAAGTAAAGTGAATAATAAAGTAAAGGAAATTTAATAATGAGAAAATTCTAGTTGAAGAATTGGATCCACTTCAGTTGTTGGGATTGATTATTGACACTTATATTCTTTTATTTGACTCAATAAATTAGTTATGGAGGTGAAAGACGCTTCTCACCTTCATATCCCTCCTTAAGCATAGATTAACTAGGAAACATTCTCTAATTAATCACTAATCAACAAGTTGCCAAGGAGTGTCCTTGGGGCTTTTAGTATCATATAACTGTCAATTGCATTAAGAAATAGAGAGACCTAATTCTAGCTACCCAAACGTATGGTGATCTTGCTAGATTATGCAATCTCCTAGGTTTTTACATCAAGAGTTACTTGTGTTTGAATAATTCAAGCAATTACAGACTTCAAACTATCCAAACTAACAAATTATTACATTGCAATCAAGAATCAATGGGCCCTATTGATCTAAACAACAAAGCAACAATGGAATTAAGCATGAAATTGCATAAATGTTGATAAATAAAAGATAAACAACATGTGTTCAGATATCCCAATCCATAAACAAACTGAAGTTTCCCCTAATCTTCAACTAGAAAAAGGGTTTCAGCCACTCATTGCTGAAACTAACATAAAAATAAAGAAAGAAAACAAGAAGAGGGAGGAGAAGGGTCGATTGCTGGTGCGCGGCTGCTGGTGATCTTTCTCAAGATGAAGATGTTAGCGGGTTTGTTGTCCTCTATTCATAGATGAATAGGCTACCCTTGGTTTATTGATTTGGATGGAGTTCTTTTCCTATTTTGGATTGGATTCTTGGAAGGTAATTGAATCTTCTTGAGATTTGGATCCCTTGATATGTGGGATTGAGTGTTGAAGTGTCTTGAAGATTTGCTGAGCTGTCTTCACGTGTTTGGGGAGGAAAAGACTTCTTGAAGATTTGAAATTTGAATTTTTCGCGATTCTGCTGTCTACTGTCACAGACTCTGTTTGCCCAGGTTGTTTGGGCAAACAACTCGGTCAAACAGTCTGTTTTGGGTGCTGTCTGCACACTGTCTTTGTTCTGCAAGTCTGTTTGCCCAGTTTGTTTGGGCAAACAATCTGGTCAAACAGCAACAGCAAGTCTATACTTTCCTCATCCCCCTCCCATTTCAACTTCAACTTGGTTTGGGCAAACAACTTAGGCAAACTAGACTTGTTGTCTTTTACTCTCTTTTGGGCAGTTTTAAGACCATTTTTACTGGATTACCCTTTTACACCATTTTCTGCAAAATAAGATCAAAACTACAAAATTAGGCAAAATATAATACTCGGCTAGACTCCGGTATCAGAATTCCTACCGTCCGGTGGAATCTCGGATGTCGGAGACCTCTAGAAGGGTAAAATCATGTTTTTATAAAATATTTTCATGTATTTTATGTTTTTAAGTGAGAAAGAAAAATAAGTTTTGAATGAAAAAGACCAAAGAGGGAATTCCAGGTTCGGCCGCCGAACCCCATGTTCGGCCGCCGAACTTGGATGAGTTTTGGAGGCACTTTAGGCTTCTGAAGGTGGTCTGGCCAGCCCCTATAAGAAGCCCCATGGCCGAAAATGGGCGAGTTTCTTTCCCATTTTCGGCCAGAGGTGAGTCCATGCCCTCCCATGGTTGATTTTAATGATTTTCCTCCAATCTTTCAAGTTTTAACAAGTGGTTGCTTGGTTTTTGAAGTTTTGAGCTAAAGATCAAGTTTTTGGAGCTTGGAGACCCAAGGAGCTAGATCCCTCCCATCTCCGAGTTGGATCGCCTCTCCTCTCGATCTTCAAGAGGTAAGAGTCGATCTTTAGTTCATTCTATGTTTTAAACAAGCTTTATGAAGTTTATGGGGTAGAAATGCATGATTAGGTTAGTTGGTTGTTGAATAGGATTTATATGCTTTGATGGACAATGTATGTTGTATGAGTTTATGCTTTGTGTTTTTGTTGGGGTTTAGGTTAGTTTGAGACCCCTATATGCTTATGGAAGTGTGTATGCATGTTTTGTTTGAGTTGAGAAGTTTGGGAGGCATTTGTGCATGTGAGAGCTGAGTTCTGCCATTTCTGGAAGAACTCAGGTTCGGTAGCCAAAGGGACTTTCGGCCGCCGAACCTGCCTGTGGAGGCAAAATTTTGGCTGTCGAACCCTGCCCCCGAAAGTTGGACTTTCGGCTCTAGAAGGGAGTTTCGGCCGCCGAAGGTGCCGTCGAAAGTGACTGAGTTTCGACTCTGGAGGGACTTTCGGCCGCCGAACCTGCCGCCGAAAGTGCCCTGTTCAGCCTTCCTTTGCATGTTTTCTATGATTGTTTTAAGGTGTTTTGGGAGGTTTTTTGGGAGTCGTTTAGAGTCATGTTCATGTATGTTTGGTCTCTCATTTGAGTCCACCTATGTAGGTTCGGACCCGAGAAACCGAGGACCCCAGCAGTGAGTTAGCTGCTTCAGTGTCTTTCAGAGCTAGCCTGAGGTGAGTAGAATAAACCTTATTGTTTTAAATTAATGAAAGTTTTAGCATGTTCATGCATCACGAATGCCATGAAATATATTAGGTTGTTTGCATTAGAATCCACGAATATGTTGCATTGCATATTATGATGTTGATGTGGATGCATGTTGGATGATCCTATAGCCCCCATATGATATGATGACATGATATGATATGATATAATATGAAAGTCCAGGTGTAGCCTGCACTACGCCCCTGGCACAATGTAAGTGAGAGTCCGGGTGTGGCCTGCACTACGCCCCCGGCACGATTGGATATGTATGATATGATATGTGTAAGAGAAAGACCAGGTGTGGCCTGTACTATGCCCCTGGTATGATTGGATTATGTAGGGGGCTATTGGTGACAAGTCCATCCTTGATGTGATTTGTTGTGATGTGATGCATTCCATATTATCATATGTTTAAATATTTTTACTATTCTGCTCACTGGGCTCTAGTAGCTCACCCCATTCCCTTAATCCCCCAGGTTTGCAGGTATGAGACAGTCCAGGAAGTCAGCTAGAGTAGGAAGTTTTATGTATGTAATAGCTAGTAAGTGGACATGAGAAAGAATATGATGTAATGAATAGTATTGAATAGTAATGTAATATTATGATGTTTATTGAGGTTTAGAGTTGTGCTTGACCCTAGTATGTATGGTTGATCCCTTTGCGTATACATGATCCATGTAATGTGTTATTGATGTTTATGTAAACCAAGCTTAATGTATGTTATGATACCCCATTAGAGCATTTGATGAGGGCTCCAGTGTGAGGTTTATGTTATGAGTTATGCATGCACAGGTTAAGCTTGGTAAAAGAAAAGAAAAAGTTTACAGTTTTATGTTTATGTTTGATCATGTATGGGATTTAACAGGTTTACAGGATGTATGTTAGGCTTACTACGGGTTCTGGTGACCTTATGTCGATCTGGATCCTAGCGCCGGTAGCTGTCCGGTTTCTGGGTCGTTACATAAAAAATGTGTAAATTAACATTAATAACAACATGAAAAATGGGTCTAAATTTGGCTTGATCATAGGTGCAAAAATGCCTATGGCAGAAGATTCGGGCTGTGAGGGATCCAACTCTTCTACTGTAGGTTGGGGAGGATGAGGAGGAAGCATGACCACTTCTTCTTGACGAGAACGTTTAGCAAAGGGACCAGTTGCCTCGATAACAGCTTTGCCTTTACGAGCAGCACCTACCATCTCAGCAAATCTACTTTCTGACCTGGCCATATCTGCATAAATTCAAAAGTAAGTAAGGCAGTTTGAAATCTAAAAGAAGACAAAAAGAAAAGTATCTGATCTCCAGCTAGGGAAGGTACTGTAACGACCCCAAAATGGACCGTCACCGGCGCTAGGAGTCAGGTCGGCTTAAGGCCGCCAGAACCCGTAGCAAGCCTGCGATACTCTCTGTGTACCTGTAAAACTCATACATGATCATACATATCTGTAAAAATAAAAACTCTTTTCTCTGTACCAAGGCTTAACCTGTGCATGCACTATCTCTGTACTCTGTACTCTGTACTCTGTACTCTGTACTCTGTACGCTGTACCCCTGACTAGAGCTTGCTCTAGATGGGTTCATATCTGTTAAGCCTGGTCATAAAACATATATACATATACAGATCATGTACGTAATAAAAGCTTTACAACACAATACAACTAAGTCAAGCACAACTCTAACTGTATACACAACTATTACATCTCTTTAAAATTTACATGTCCACTCTATACTATTACAAGCTCTTTTACTCTTTCTGTACTCTGCTGGACTGTCCCTGTACACTGTACACTGAACCTGCAAAACTGGGGTTAAGGGAATGGGATGAGCTCTATAGCCCAGTGAGTAGAACAGTAAAACATCTCAGTAAACATGATCTCATGGAATGCGTCATAACACAGATAAACCACATCAAGAGTAAACCTGTCACCACATAGTCCCAGTAACTCTGTGCCAGGGCGTAGAATCGAGCACCTGGTCTTCCTGTCATATATGTATATGTGTATATAACACCTCTGTACTTACCATTGCTAAGGCGTAGTCAAAGGCTCCTGGACTTCTCTATAACTTCCAGGGCGTAGTCAAAGGCTCCTGGACTTCCTGTCTGAGACTATTGGATCATTCAGCATTCACCCACATCAACAAATAACTATGCAATGCAACATATTCGTGGATACTAATGTAATCAACCTATTGTATAAGCATGATGCATGAGATATGCTAAAACATTCCATTGTTCAATTAAAAGAGTTAAGTTTAGTTCCACTCACCTCTGGCTATCTGGACTGACTGACTCTGCAGGCTCTGAACCTCTGGAGCAGTACTCACTGCTGCTCTCTTTGGTTCCTCTGGTCTGTATAGGTACAGATAAACTCAAATGAGGGACCAAACTAACTTATGAAACTAGCTTATCAATCACTCTATTAAACTCCCCAAGAAACCCCGTAAACTCACTCAACTATCCATGCAAAGCCTGCAAAGGAAAGCTGGACAGAACACTTTCGGCGGCAGGTTCGGCGGCCGAAAGTCCTCTCCAGAGACGAAACTCAAGCACCTTCGGCGGCCGAACTTCCACTTTCGGCTGCCGAACCCTTTTGGGGGCAAGTTTCGAGGGCCAAAAGGCACTCCAGAGACGAAAGTCTCTAACCTTCGGCGGCACCTTCGACGGCCGAATCCCCCAAACAGAGCCGAACATTCACAACTCGCGGGGGCAAGCTATGGCAGCCTAAGCCACCATGCAAGAGGTTCGGCGGCCGAATGAACCTTCGGCTGCTGAACCTGAGTTCATCCAGAACTCAGCCCCGACGGCAAACAAGCTCCTCCATCCCTTCAATCCCTCAAAACATGCTCACTTCAACTCCTCAACACATATACTCATGTACATGTACAAGGGGTCCAAAACTACCTAAAAACCCCAACAAAACACATCAAACATAACACATAATCATGCTTACAAGCTAACCATTAACAAAAACACCCTTTGTCACCTAAGCATGCATCTCTACCCAAACCTTCGTAAAACTTCTGTAAACCAGGAAAACAGGGTCAAGATCTTCACTTACCTCCTGTATAAAAGAAGATGAACGATCTGAACAAAGAAAAATGGATCAACTCTTCACACGCATAAACTCTCAACCCTAAGCTTTGTGCTTCAAAGCCTTCAAAAATTTTTGAAAACCAACACACACTCTGCATGAGCTGGGCTTGCAAATAAAGCATGGGAGACGTGGCCAATCTTCTGGACAAGGTTTGGAGCCAACACCTGTCCATAATGCTGACTAAGGAAAGCTCACTAGGTGGCTAGCCAACTCAGCTTCGGCTGCCGAATCGCATGCAAAACCACGCAACATTCGGGGGTCGAACCTGACCTGCAGAAGCCGAACATTGGGCACTTTCGGCGGCCGAACTTACCTTCGGCGGCCGAACCTGGCAAAAGTCTCCATAGACTTTTCTCGTCACAACTCAAACCAAGTCAACGAAAAACCTCACAACATCTCATATACTGAAGAAAAACAATAAACAAACCCGTCTCGAGACTTCCGACATCCTGGACTCCACCGGAAAGTAGAATTCCGATACCGGACTCCAGCCGGGTATTACATTCTCCCCCCCTTAAGAACATTCGTCCCCGAATGATCCGAAAACAAATAAAAAACACATAAAACAAGGAGGAAACTAACCTCAAAACAAATATGGATATTGCTGGAGCATAGACTCCCGCGTCTCCCACGTGCATTCTTCTAGATTATGGTGGTTCCACAATACTTTCACCATCGGAATCTCCTTGTTCCTTAGCTGTCTGATCTGTGTGTCCAGAATCCGTACTGGCTGCTCGATATAGGTGAGATCTGTATGAATCTCCACCTCAGGCTCACTCAGAACCTGATTTGGATCTGACACAAACTGCCGTAGCATAGAAACATGAAATACAGGGTGAATTCTCTCCATAGAAGCAGGTAAATCCAGCTTATATGACACATTTCCGATCCTCTGCAAAATCTCAAAGGGTCCAATGTACCGTGGAGCTAATTTACCCTTCTTCCCAAAACGAACCACTCCTTTCATTGGAGACACTTTCAGCAATACCATACTCCCCTCCTGAAACTCTAACTGTTTTCTGCGAACGTCTGCATAACTTTTCTGTCTACTCTGCGCTGTTCTGATTCTCTCTCTGATCATGGGCACCACTCTACTGGTAATCTCTACTAACTCTGGCCCTGCAAGAGCCTTCTCTCCTATCTCTTCCCAGCAAACAGGGGATCTGCACTTCCTCCCATACAAAGCTTCATAAGGAGCCATCCCTATGCTAGCATGATGGCTGTTATTGTAGGCAAACTCCACCAAAGGTAGATGCTGCCTCCAAGAACCGCCAAAGTCTAACACACACAGTCGAAGCATATCCTCGATGGTCTGGATGGTCCTCTCTGACTGTCCATCAGTCTGTGGGTGGAAAGCAGTGCTAAACTCTAATCTTGTGCCCATCGCACTCTGCAGACTTTGCCAAAATCTGGAGGTAAACTGAGGTCCTCTATCTGAGACTATCGACACTGGAACACCATGTAATCTCACTATCTCATCCAGATAGACCTGTGCCAACTTATCCACAGAATAGTTACTCCGAACGGGAAGAAAATGAGCAGATTTCGTGAGTCTGTCCACAATCACCCATATAGAGTCTATCCTGTTGGACGCTGCTGGTAAACCCACTACAAAATCCATGGCTATGTTCTCCCATTTCCACTCTGGAATCGGCAATGGGTTAAGCATTCTTGCTGGTTTCTGATGCTCTAGTTTCACCCTTTGGCAAACCTCACAAGCTGTCACAAACTGCGCCACTTCTTTCTTCATGGCTGGCCACCAATAGACCCTTTTCAGATCCTGATACATCTTGGTGGCTCTTGGGTGAACACTATACCGCGCATTATGAGCTTCCCTCATAATGTCTTCCTTCACACTGCTACTATCTGGTACACAAAGTCGACTCCCATAGCGAAGGATCCCTGTGCTGTCAAATCTGAACTCTGCACTGTTGCCTGACTGAACAGTCCTGGCAATTTTCATCAACTCAGGGTCCTCATGCTGTCTCTGAGCGATCTGCTCCAGAAAGACAGGTGTCACTCTCATCTGTGCGATCAATGCACCTGTACCAGACAATTCTAACTGTAACCCCTCTTCTACGAGCTTGTAAAACTCCATCACGACTGGTCTCCATTCTGCTGCTATATGGGATAAACTGCCTAGTGACTTCCGGCTTAGGGCGTCTGCCACAACATTCGCCTTACCCGGATGATACTGGATCTTACAATCATAATCACTGAGCAATTCTACCCACCTCCTCTGCCTCAAATTCAGCTCTCTCTGACTCAAGATGTACTGTAAACTCTTGTGATCAGTGAAGATTTCGCATTTAACCCCGTAGAGGTAATGCCGCCACATCTTAAGTGCAAAGATAACTGCTGCCATCTCTAGGTCATGGGTGGGGTAATTCAACTCGTGCTTCTTCAACTGTCTAGAAGCATAAGCTATCACCCTATCACTCTGCATCAAAACACAACCCAATCCCACTCGAGATGCATCACCGAACACTGTGAAATCCTCATTACTCACAGGCAGAGCTAACACTGGTGCTGTGGTCAATCTCCGCTTGAGCTCCTCAAAGCTCTCTTCACACTGGTCTGACCAGACAAACTTCTGGTTCTTCTGAGTTAGTTTGGTCATAGGAGCCGCTATCTTTGAGAAGTTCTGAACGAACCTCCTGTAGTAACCTGCCAGTCCCAGAAAGCTTTTAATCTCAGTCACTGTAGTGGGTCTGGGCCAGTTAGCTACAGCTTCTATCTTCTTGGGGTCTACCTCAATACCCTCTGCTGATACCACATGTCCCAAGAAGGAAATGCTCCTCAACCAAAACTCACACTTCGAGAACTTGGCATATAAACCATGCTCTCTCAGTGTCTGCAGAACTATCCTCAGATGCTGGCCATGCTCCTCTGCATCTCTGGAATACACTAAAATATCATCGATGAAAACAATGACAAAGTGATCCAGAAACTCACTGAAAACTCTGTTCATGAGATCCATGAATGCTGCAGGGGCGTTAGTCAACCCGAACGGCATCACTAAGAACTCATAATGCCCATATTTGGTCCTGAAAGCTGTCTTAGGCACATCTGCCTCTCTGACTCTCAACTGATGATACCCAGATCTCAGATCTATTTTCGAGAAACAACCTGCTCCAGCTAGCTGGTCAAATAGATCATCAATCCTAGGTAGAGGATATCTATTCTTGGTAGTGACCTTGTTCAACTGTCTGTAGTCAATACAAAGTCTGAGGGATCCATCCTTCTTTCTGACAAAGAGCACTGGAGCACCCCAAGGTGAGGTACTGGGGCGGATGAAACCCTTATCTACCAAGTCCTGCAACTGGTCTTTCAACTCTTTTAACTCTGCTGGCGCCATCCTGTAGGGAGCAATAGAGATAGGTCTAGTACCTGGCAGCAATTCAATTTCAAACTCTATCTCTCTATCAGGTGGGAGTCCTGGTAAATCGTCTGGGAACACATCGAGAAACTCTCGGACTACTGGTACTGTGGCTAGTTCCCTAACCTGACTGTCTAGCTCTCTCACATGAGCTAGAAACCCCTGACAACCCCTCCTAAGCAAACGACGAGCCTGAAGGGCTGAAATCATACTTCTGGGTGTACCTCTCCTGTCTCCTCTGAAGACACACTCTGACCCATCCTGGTCTTTGAGACTCACTATCTTCTCTCTATAGTCCAAAGTAGCACTATATGTAGATAACCAATCCATCCCTAGAATGACATCAAAATCCGTCAAATCTAGAACCACAAGGTCAGCTGGAAGGTATCTACCCTCTATAAACATTGGACTGAAACGACAGACTGACACTGCCACTGATGGGTCACATTTAGGTCCACTGACCCAGAGAGGATACTCTAACTCAGAACTGATCAACCCCAATCTCTCTATGGCTCTCGAAGCAATAAAGGAATGAGAAGCACCGGGGTCCATCAAAGCATACACATCTGAACACCCAATGATGAGATTACCTGACACCACTGTGTTCGACATGTTCGCCTCCTCCTGTGTCACTGTGAAAATCCGTGCTGGGGCTACCGGATTTCCACCTCGGGAACCTGCTGCTGAAGTAGAGGCTGCCCCTCTCCCTCTACCTCTGCCACTACTCTGAGGCATGACTGAAGCTGCTGGCCGTACAACTGGCTGTACCACACTGCCTGAACTCATCTGCTGGGATGGTGCAAATGTCACCTGCGGACAATCCCGAGCAATATGCCCTTCCTGTCCACATCGAAAACAAGCTGTAGATCCCAACCGACAAACTCCGCCATGTGGTTTTCCGCATCTTCTGCATACTGGAGCTATGCCAGAGCTTGAGCCACTACCTATTCCCAGACCTGACTTCACTTTATTCCAGAACTTACTCTTTGTTCCTTTTGCTCTATCCCATCTCTTACTGCCTGAAGTGGGGGCTTTAGAACCCGAAGCCTGTGCCTTTGACTGTTTCTGAATATTGGCACTAGCTTCCATTTTCCTGGCTGCGTCCACTATCGTGTGAAAACTCTCCTTTTCTGCTGGAAGAATCAAGGAAGAATACCTGGGATGCAATCTTATCGTATATCTCCTTGCCTTCTTCTGATCAGTATCATAGGCTTGACCCACGTACTGAAGCAAATCCAGGAACTTATCGGTGAATTCATCAACACTCATCTCATCTGTCTGTCTCAATTGTTCAAACTCTATTACTTTCATCTCCCGAGAACTGTCAGGAAAAGCCCACCCTGCAAACTCATTGGCGAACTCTCCCCATGACATACTGTCCATTCTGGGTTCCACATAGTTTTTAAACCATTCTCTGGCTTTCTTGCATTTTAATGTGAAACCTGCCATCTCAATGGCTCTCCTATCATCTGCTCCCAATTCACTGGTTATCATCCTAACTGCTCTGAGGTAATCAAATGGATCATCTCCCGTGTTGTATTTAGGAGCATCCAATTTCAAGTACTCCGTCATTTGGACCTTACCTCCAGAGGAGCTAGGTTGATGTCTATCAACAACAGGGGCTACTGGTTCTGGTGGTGGTACTGGTTCATTTGGCTTTGGGTGTGCTGCACTTGGATGGGTAAGGGATGGTGGATACATAGGATATGGGGGATAGTAAGGAGGATAAGGCATATATGGCATGTAAGAAGGATATGGGACAAAACTAGAGTACTCCGACATACCTCCCATCGGATACTCTGGATAGCCAAAACCTGAGGTCTGAACGCCTCCCTGCGACTCTCCCATACCTTCCTCACATCTGCCTATACCCATGCTGTCATCTCTAGACTGATCAATCTCCATAGCTTCCCTCCTTTCCTCTAATCGTTCTCCCCTAGCTGTACCTCTTCTGCTCTCGTCTACAGACCTTCGAGGGTTTATTGACGTACCTTCCCTGCTAGATCTCTGCGACCTTGCCCTTGGCAATGCAGGAGGACGAGCAGCTGGTCTCTCACTCTCTGGTGGGACTCCAGTCAATCGAGCTGATCGACGAGTTCCTCGCATCTTTACTCTCTGGAAACAACAACACATAACATAACACTTTAGCACATAAACATCAATAAAGCACATGCATAACTCATGGCATTAAACAGATAGGACTCAACACCCTATCCTAGTGGACATGATTTCCTATTGTGCTTGACCACTTCTCACTTCTATGAGCCCGACACTGTCTCTATAGGTCCGATCATGTGAACCTAGGGCTCTGATACTAAATCTGTAACGACCCCAAAATGGACCGTCACCGGCGCTAGGAGTCAGGTCGGCTTAAGGCCGCCAGAACCCGTAGCAAGCCTGCGATACTCTCTGTGTACCTGTAAAACTCATACATGATCATACATATCTGTAAAAATAAAAACTCTTTTCTCTGTACCAAGGCTTAACATGTGCATGCACTATCTCTGTACTCTGTACTCTGTACTCTGTACTCTGTACTCTGTACGCTGTACCCCTGACTAGAACTTGCTCTAGATGGGTTCATATCTGTTAAGCCTAGTCATAAAACATATATACATATACAGATCATGTACGTAATAAAAGCTTTACAATACAATACAACTAAGTCAAGCACAACTCTAACTGTATACACAACTATTACATCTCTTTAAAATTTACATGTCCACTCTATACTATTACAAGCTCTTTTACTCTTTCTGTACTCTGCTGGACTGTCCCTGTACACTGTACACTGAACCTGCAAAACTGGGGTTAAGGGAATGGGATGAGCTCTATAGCCCAGTGAGTAGAACAGTAAAACATCTCAGTAAACATGATCTCATGGAATGCGTCATAACACAGATAAACCACATCAAGAGTAAACCTGTCACCACATAGTCCCAGTAACTCTGTGCCAGGGCGTAGAATCGAGCACCTGGTCTTCCTGAACCTGCAAAACTGGGGTTAAGGGAATGGGATGAGCTCTATAGCCCAGTGAGTAGAACAGTAAAACATCTCAGTAAACATGATCTCATGAAATGCGTCATAACACAGATAAACCACATCAAGAGTAAACCTGTCACCACATAGTCCCAGTAACTCTGTGCCAGGGCGTAGAATCGAGCACCTGGTCTTCCTGTCATATATGTATATGTGTATATAACACCTCTGTACTTACCATTGCCAGGGCGTAGTCAAAGGCTCCTGGACTTCTCTATACCTGCCAGGGCGTAGTCAAAGGCTCCTGGACTTCCTGTCTGAGACTATTGGATCATTCAGCATTCACCCACATCAACAAATAACTATGCATTGCAACATATTCGTAGATACTAATGCAATCAACCTATTGTATAAGCATGATGCATGAGATATGCTAAAACATTCCATTGTTCAATTAAAAGAGTTAAGTTTAGTTCCACTCACCTCTGGCTATCTGGACTGACTGACTCTGCAGGCTCTGAACCTCTGGAGCAGTACTCACTGCTGCTCTCTCTGGTTCCTCTGGTCTGTATAGGTACAGATAAACTCAAATGAGGGACCAAACTAGCTTATGAAACTAGCTTATCAATCACTCTATTAAACTCCCCAAGAAACCCCGTAAACTCACTCAACTATCCATGCAAAGCCTGCAAAGGAAAGCTGGACAGAACACTTTCGGCGGCAGGTTCGGCGGCCAAAAGTCCTCTCCAGAGACGAAACTCAAGCACCTTCGGCGGCCGAACTTCCACTTTCGGCTGCCGAACCCTTTTGGGGGCAAGTTTCGGGGGCCAAAAGGCACTCCAGAGACGAAAGTCTCTAACCTTCGGCAGCACCTTCGGCGGCCGAATCCCCCAAACAGAGCCGAACATTCACAACTCGCGGGGGCAAGCTATGGCAGCCTAAGCCACCATGCAAGAGGTTCGGCGGCCGAATGAACCTTCGGCTGCCGAACCTGAGTTCATCCAGAACTCAGCCCCGACGGCAAACAAGCTCCTCCATCCCTTCAATCCCTCAAAACATGCTCACTTCAACTCCTCAACACATATACTCATGTACATGTACAAGGGGTCCAAAACTACCTAAAAACCCCAACAAAACACATCAAACATAACACATAATCATGCTTACAAGCTAACCATTAACAAAAACACCCTTTGTCACCTAAGCATGCATCTCTACCCAAACCTTCATAAAACTTCTGTAAACCATGAAAACAGGGTCAAGATCTTCACTTACCTCCTGTATAAAAGAAGATGAACGATCTGAACAAAGAAAAATGGATCAACTCTTCACACGCATAAACTCTCAACCCTAAGCTTTGTGCTTCAAAGCCTTCAAAAAGTTTTGAAAACCAACACACACTCTGTATGAGCTGGGCTTGCAAATAAAGCATGGGAGACGTGGCCAATCTTCTGGACAGGGTTTGGGGCCAACACCTGTCCATAATGCTGACTAAGGAAAGCTCACTAGGTGGCTAGCCAACTCAGCTTCGGCTGCCGAATCGCATGCAAAACCACGCAACATTCGGGGGCCGAACCTGACCTGCGGAAGCCAAACATTGGGCACTTTCGGCGGCCGAACTTACCTTCGGCGGCCGAACCTGGCAAAAGTCTCCATAGACTTTTCTCGTCACAACTCAAACCAAGTCAACGAAAAACCTCACAACATCTCATATATTGAAGAAAAACAATAAACAAACCCGTCTCGAGACTTCCGACATCCTGGACTCCACCAGAAAGTAGAATTCTGATATCGGACTCCAGCCGGGTATTACAGGTACTCTCCCCATGGGTGGGAAGGCTAGTGGGTGAGGACCTCAGGTCTGGCTCGCCTGCAAATGACTCTAACAAGACAGAACGACATTCCTCACTGCCTTGGTGATATCCATTTTCTGAAGGGACGTAGCTTTTGTCAAAAGGAAAGCTAAAGCCTTGTTCTCATCCCTCCTTAGTTAGACCCGATCCTTCCTCAGTTTCGCCCACAGGTTTCAGTTCGTGTTAAGGCGCCCAAAACCCCCGAACGTCAGGTGCTGGAGAATAAAAAACTTATTTTTTTATCGATTTAATGAAGAAGATATCTGGTTGAATATCATCTGGCATTTAGGTCGAATAAAAAATCAGAAATCTTCATTTTTGTGGGTATCCAACTAGTACAAAAGATAGATGAACCGAAAAGCCACCAAGATTCTCCAGCTATTAGAATGTAACTGGGCAATTGAAAGCTTATGGAACCGTAAGACATCAACAAAAAATGGATCTATGGGGAATCGAAGACCCGCCTTCAACTACTACTCGAAGACTATAACAGTATCCTATTCAGGAATCAAGTCATTCACACAAATGTGTGAGGAAGGGGCAAAGACATAAAAAGTCTCTCGAGGAATTTGGTATGTATCATAAAAACGATGTTGTCCCTTGAAGCAACTCAAGAGGGGAGTGAATTGGGTTTTTAAAAAAAATAAAGGTAAAAAACATAAATTAAAAAGGAATAAGGAAAGAAGAGAATAATCAACACAATGATTTATAGAGGTTCAGCTATCTCAAGCCTACGTCCTCTCCTCAAGACTCTCCTTGAGAGTTCAACTCCACTATCAAATCTTCTTTTAGTGAAGATTAAAACCCCTTACAATTCTAGAGTAAAACCCTTACTCTTTACAATTTTTTTTTCTCACAAAAGCAATCCTTTACTCAAAACCACACCCGTTATAATAAATTCACTCAACAACCTTCACTCTATCTTAAAACTCAAACCAATTACAACTCAAGGCAAGCTTTCAAGAAATTAATGCTATGATTCAAGGTTTTGAGAGAGAAAGTGAAAAAAGGCTTTGATCTTAATAATTGTATGCTTAGATGGTTTTTATAACTTCTTCCATATCAAAAACACATTATATTTATAGTTTTTATCATAAATATAGCCGTTGGAGATGCATTAAATGCAAATAGAACCGTTTATGTACAAAAATAACGGTTATCTCAGAAAAACTCAGGTTCAGCGGCCTAAGGTTAAAGTCTGGTGGCTGAACCATTGAAGGTGAAGAACAACTTTCTTGAAAATAGACTTTCGACAGCCTAAATTCCATGTTCGGTGGCAGAACATTGTGAACTTTTGCCTCTGTCCCTTCTCTTTTAGAAGTTGAAAGTTTCACTTTAGGGGGCATATTAAAACAGACTTTCGGCGGCCTAAAGTCCATGTTTGGCGGTCAAACATTTTGGACTTTTGCTTCTATCCCTTCTCTTTTGGAAGCTAAAAGTTTACTTTAGGGGGCATATTGAAAACAGACTTTCGGCAGCCTAAAATCCATGTTCGGTGGTCGAACATTTGGGATTTTTATCTCTGTCTTTCACTTTCGGAAGTCGAATATTTGACTTTAGAGGGCACAAAAATATTTTATTAAATCTTTGAGAAATCGTAACTTAGATTATGAAACACTATTTTTCAATCCGTTAGAATTTTTGCAACCTATATTTTTAGATCATTTATTTTGATAAAAAATAATTTCAAAATCACTCTTTTTAGAAAATTTCATTTTGGTCCCTCAAAGTCAATTACTTAAAACTTGGCCATATTTATAATCTTTTAGGATTAAAAGAAAACTTGAGCCATCACAATTAATTAATTGAAATTAACAATGCATAAAGTAAAAATTACATTCTGATCCCTTTCTTGTGATATGCTTCCAAATTTGACACTTTTCACTCTTGAAACTGAAGCGATTTCATTTATTTTAATAAGGGATCTACAAGCTCAACACAAACACTTTTAAAGATAATTAGTAGTATACCAATTATTTATTATTCATCAAAACAAGGATTAGAACACTTAGGTCCAACAAGCGGTCTACATCTTGCTTTGATAGGGCGGACAAGATGTTACTAATCAAGCTACCTTCGCTTTCTAGTACCTCCCTCAATGGAACGATAAGGGGCGGGGTACGGATGGGGCCGTCAGAGTAGAAGCTTGAGGTAGAACCTCCACTGGAGGTAAGAGAAGAAGAAGAAGTATTCCTATTCATTTTAAGAGGAAAAAGAAACAGAAATTACCGTGAAAGTAAGGAGAGTCTGATCGAAAAAGAAGGAGCGACCGATTCTTTTTGAAAGCAAAGATTACAATTGAGAGCAAAAGTGATATTTAGAGAAGAAGAAGAAGAAGAAGGGTTCTTATACGACGGTTTTGATGGCAGGCTTTAAATATAACTCGAGAAACAGGGCAGCCATCATTGAAAAGTTAGGCAGGCAAAGCGACGTGAGCCAGGAAAAAATCAATGTCCATAAGCCACGTGCCCCAGATCGTGAGAATAACTGTCACCTTCGAACTTGAAGAATCGAAGATCACAGTGGGACCTCTAATACTGTATAATGATCGCCTAAAGTAAGCCATGAGCTGGCATCACAAGACAACACCACGTGACAAGAATCTGATAACTGAGAAATATGGTCCCACTCGAGAAAAGAAAGACTCAAACATCTCCAACACCCAATTTATCATCAAGAGTCGCCCTCCACTGGATAAGATGAGTTTCAACATAAAGTTACTGTTATCAGGTACAGTTCAGTGTATCTCCATTACGTCTATAATTGTGGGATTATCGACCTATTTACTGGCAATATCCCTTATCAAACAGAGGCCACATGTGGATTATCGAAAAATACTATATCTTCTTATAGTATAAAAGGAGAAAAATCACAGAGGTGAAGATACTCTATTCTCTCAGAATACTCAAGTTTTAAACAGTTCATTATATTTGTCTTATCCTCCAGTATATTGCTCAATATTGATTTGAGTATCGAAGTGATTGCCATGGACACCCACCATTTCACACGTTCTCTTTCCTGCAGGTCTAACTAATCACAATACCAACTCTATTTTCTAACCTCATCAACTCTATATTTTTTAGTTAGTAAATAATTTAAATTTTAAAATTTTATTTAGTTAACTATTAATTGAAAAAATTAATTTAAATTGAAGAGACTAAATTATTATAAATATTAAAACTATAAAAAAATTAAATTATTATAGTCCAACATTAAAATTTAACAAAATAATTATTTTATTAATGAAATGTAACTTTAAAAACTAACTTGTTTCATATTTTATATCATTATTGCATTAAGTATTTTTTCAATCATATTAATATAAGTAATTTATTTAAGTATTTGTATTTGTATTTTTTTTTTAATTTCATAATCTAAAAATTTAATAAAGACATATATAAATTTTTAAAATCAATTTATTTATTTGTATTAAAATTATTAATTTAATATATTTAAAAAATATTTAATATAAAATTGTTATAAAATATTTTAATATAAATTGAATATTAGAGAATTAAAGATTATGAATTTAAAATTTATATAATAGATTATACTGCAGTGCAATTTTTAATATAATAACTATTTTATCACTAAATTATTTAGTAACTAAAAGAAATTGTAAGTTTTAATTTTTTAAATATTATATACATAAAACATTGCCCATACAGTATTTCAAACATGCGGTAAGAATAGTATATTAATTTAATTTTTATTTTTATATTATATATATATATATATATATATTTAATAATATTATTTTTATATATAACATAATACTACTCTTACTACATTTTTCAAATGTTATAAGCGCAATGATAAATATTAGATCAAAAAATTATTATTTAATTTTTATGATACGAAAAATTTAATTAATTAATTTTTTAATTTTAAAAAATATATTAAAATATTTTTAAAATTTTAAAAAATTTATAATTTAATTTTTTTATTAATTTTAGACATTATATATTTTATTATTTAATTCTTATAATTTTAAAAAAATTATTAATTATTTTTTTAATTTTTAAAAATTTATTAATTAATCTCTTTATATTTAAGAAATTTTAAATTTTTTTTATAATATTTGAAAGTTAAAATTAATAAAAAAATTAATTAATAAATTTTTTAAAATATTAAATATTTTAATATATTTTTTAACTCTAATTTAAGAAAATTTAATTTTTAAATTCTGGTATAAATATAAATTTTTTTTTTTTATTTGATTGGGCAAAAACCCAATAATTGACCCTGCACTTGCCCACAACTCTACTTCTTCTAGATTTTTTTTTTACTACACAATGTTATATTAATTCAATTAAGATATAAATAAAGATACTGATAATCAATGTAGCTAAACAAGTGGATATATATAATTAAAATTGATTTATTATTTATTTGTGGAGCCCACTGTACTAGACCTCTGCACTTGCGATTAGGGGTGAGCAGTATTCGATTCAAATTGAAAAAATCGATCGAACCGAATCGATTTAAAAATTTAGTTCGGTTTTTTATATATTTCGGTTCGGTTCGGTTTTCAATTTCAAAAATTTCGGTTATTTCGGTTCGGTTCGATTTTGATCAGAAAAAAACCGAAAAAACCGAACCGAACCGATTAGTAATAATAATATATTTTTTCAATAATATATAGAAATTAAATCATATTAAAATTAAAAATATTTTAATTAAATTTTAAAATATTAAAAATAAAGTATAAAAAATAAAAAAATTATTAAAAATCGAAACCGATCAAACCGAACCGAACCGAATCAAACCGGTTCGGTTCGATTCGGTTTCTGACCAAAATCGGTTCGGTTCGGTTTTCATAAACACTCAAATTTCGATTTTCGGTTTATTCAGTTCGGTTCGGTTTTGAACCGAACCGACCGAATGCTCACCCCTACTTGCCATAACTTTTCTTCTCTTCTTTTCATTTCTTTTCTTTTCTTTTTTCTTTTGAATTTATGACTATTGAATTAATTACATTTATCAATAAGAGATAATAGCAAATAATTTTAACCCATTCGTGTTTTAATATATATATTCCTACTTAAATTTATATTTATCATATTATTAAATTGAAAAATTAAATTTAATGAAAATAATAGATTATCATAGAGCACCATAAATTAATAATTTAGTATAATTTAAAAAGAATAATTATTCGTAAAATAAAATCTAAACTTTTTAATTTTAATAATTATATTCTAAATTTTTTTATAAATATACTCAAAATTAATTTTTTTTAATTTTAATATAATAGTTAAAAGGCTAATATTAATTTAATTAACTCAAAATAACTGAGATTGTTGCACTCTTTGGCCACATAGGCACAGAGGGTATTCTCTAGGACAACATGCATGGCATTGTCAAAAATCTCTTCCATCTCAAGCTCGTTCACGCGGCAATGATCCTCGGGCTTGAGGGCATTTTTGGTTAATAGAACGGCCAGGGTAGGATCATCACGGAGTAAAGGCGTCCGAGTCGGCGCTAAGGCCAAGCGTTGGATGCGAGGAGGTCGTGAGGAGTCAAGACCCCCACTTTCACAGGAACAGGCTCAATAGGAGTGGGGACGACAGCAGAAGGCTTAGAAACTGGGGCAGATGCAAAAATGTCTATGGTGAAAGATTCAGGCTGTGAGGGAGCTGACTCTTCTACTGTAGGTTGGGGAGGAGGAGGAGGAAGCATGACCACTTCTTCTTGACGAGAACGCTTAGCAGAGGGACCGATTGCCCCGACAACAGTTTTGCCTTTGCGAACAGCACGCACCACCTTAACAAATATGCTTTCTGATCCGGCTATATCTGCATAAATTGAAAAGTAAGTAAGGCAGTTTGAAATCTAAAAGAAGACATAAAGAGAAGTATCTGATCTCCAGTTAGGGAAGGTACTCTCCCCATGGGTGGAAAGGCTGGTGGTTGAGGACCCCGAGTCTGGCTCACCTGCAAATGACTTTGCCAAGACAGAACGACGTTCCTCACTGCCTTGGTGATATCCATCTTCTGAAGGGACTTAGCCTTCGTCAAAAGGAAAGCTAAAGCCTCGTCCTTATCCCTCCTCGGTTGGACCCCATCCATCCTCAGTACCACCCACAGGTTTCAGTTCGTGTTGAGACACCTAAAACCCCAGGATGTCCGGTGTCAAAGGACAAAAAACTTATTTTTTCACCGGTTTAATGAAGAAGATATCCAGTCAAACATCATCTGGCATTTGCGTCGAATGAAAAACTAGAAATCTTTATTTTTGTAGGTACCTAACTAGTATAGCTGGGAGAAAAGCACTACACTCAGTTCAATGTGGTTATTAAGATAGACGAATCAAAAAGCCACCAAGATTCTCCAGCTATTAGGATGCAACTGAGCAACCAAAATCTTATGGAACCGTAAGACATCAACAAAAAATGGGTCTGTAGGGAACCAAAGACCCGCCTTCAACTGTTCCTCGAAGACCATAATAGTATCCTCTTCAAAAATCAAGTCATTCACACAAATGCGTGAGGAAGGGGCAAAGACATGAAAAGTCTCTCGAGGTATTTGGTATGTATCATAAAAGCAGTCTACATCTTGCTCTGATAGGATGGACAAACTGTAATTTATCGAGCTACCTTAGCTTTCTAATGCCTTTCTCAATGGAACGATAGGGGGCGAGGTACGGATAGGGCCATTGGAGTAGGGGATTGAGGCAGAACCTCCACTGGGAGTAAGAGAAGAAGAAGAAGAAGTATTCCTATTCATTTTAAGAGAAAAAAGAAACAGAAATTGCCATGAAAGTAAGGAGAGTATGATCGAAAAAGAAGGAGCGACCGAGTCTTTCTGAAAGCAAAGATTACAGTTGAGAGCAAAAGTGATACTTGAAGAAGAAGAAGAAGGGTTCTTATAAGACGGTTTTGATGGCAGGCTTTAAATATAGCTCGAGAATGGAGCAGCCATCATTGAAAAGTTAGGCAAGCAAAGCGACGTGAGCTAGGAAAAAATCAATTTCCATAAGCCACGTGCCCCAGATCGTGAGAACAACTGTCACTTTTGAACCTGAAGAATCGAAGATCAGCGATGGGACCTCTGCTGCTATATAATGATCGCCTAAAGTAAGTCATGAGCTGGAACCACAAGACAGGACCATTGTAACGACCCGAAAATCGGACCGCTACCGGCGCTAGGATCCAGATCGACTTAAGGTCGCCGGGACTCGTAGCAAGCCTACTATACTCTCTGTGTACCTGAAAAATCCCATACATGGATAAACATACTCTGTACATCTGCAACCTATACTCTATACCAATGTTTAACCTGTGCATGCACTCCCTCTATGTGCACAGACCCCCTTACTAGAGCACTCATCAAAACTCTAGACAGGTCCACACAAGATATAAAAACCTGGTATCCATGCTCAACAAAGAAGCATAAACATAAACTGCCATGTATATACAAAGGGATTACAAATACATATAGGTCAAGCACCATGCTATACTCAATACATCTTTTACAACTGTTACATAAACATTCCTTTACAAGAATACATGTCCACACTATGCTATTACATGACTTCTGACTCTTCCTGTACTCTTCTGACTTCCCCTGTACACTGAACCTGCAAAATTGGGGTTAAGGGAGAGGGGTGAGCTATACTAGCCCAGTGAGTAGAACAGTAAAAAACATGGTGATAAACATACTCTCATGGAATGCATCACATCACAAGTAAATCACCCATCTCGGCCGGACAGATCAAAACTCCCTCAAACTGTGCCTGGCCCACAAAGGAGCTCTTAGGACTTCATCTCAATCATTAGTACCGAAGTACCCTGTGCCTGGTCCCCGCAGGGCTGTTCCAGGACTTTCCTACGAGGGCTAATGAATCCGAAACTATGTCCGCACCGCACATAAAGCAATGTACATGGAGTAGTGCCAAGTACAAGGATAATGCAATGCAACATATTCGTGTGCACTAATGTAAGGCACCCTAACATAGCATGGCATCAATGATGCATGATTCATGATAAAATATTTGATTTTCCATATTAAAACAATTAAGTTTAGTTCCACTCACCTCTGGTTGACTCTGAACTAACTCGGCTAACTCTGGTGCAGTGCTCACTGCTGGTCTCTGCCGTTCCTCTGGTCCGTACCTACACAGGTGGACTCAGATGAGGGACCAAACTAGCTCAAGAACATCTCTATTAAACTCCCCAAAACCCCCTTAAAAGATCCTAAAACAATCACATAAAGCATGCAAAAGAAGGCTGGACAGGGCACCTTCGGCGGCCGAAAGTCCTCTCCAGAGCCGAAACTCATGCACTTTCGGCGGCACCTTCGACGGCCGAAAGTCTCTTCCAGATTCGAAAGTCCAAACTTTCGGGGGCAAGGTTCGGGGGCTGCAAGGCACTCCAGAGCTGAAAGTCCATAACCTTCGGCGGCACTTTCGACGGCCGAAACTCTACTCCAGAGCCGAAAGTCCAAACTTTCGAGAGCGACCTTAGGCAGCCGAAACCACCTCCTTAGCACGTTCGGCGGCCGAACCCTTCTTCGGCAGCCGAAACTAGGTTCCCCAGTTAGGCAGAACTCTGCTCCAACTAATGCACAACTCCCCCAAACCACTCTCAAACATGCATCTCAACACTCCACAACAAGCATATACTCAGGTACATGCACAAAGGGGTCTAAAACTAACTTAAAACCCCAAACAACATCACATATCACATAAACATGCTTTTACACAAAACTCACATAAAACCTACTCAACCTAAACATGCATATCTACCCATAAAACCTTCATAAAACCTTTATAAAACATACAAGAAGCTAAAGATCTACCCTTACCTTTTGAAGATCTTGAGGATAAGTGATCCTAACGTGGAGATATGGAGGAACAAGCTTTCAAAGTCTCCAAGCTTCCAAACTTTGCTCTTTTGCTCAAAACCTTCAAAACAACATCAAAACTCTTAAAACTTTGAAAGATTTGAAGAAAACACAAAGATCACCCAAGGAAGATCATGGTCTCACCTTTGTGAGTGGGAAAGGAAAGAAAATCTTATCTTTCCACCGACCTTTAACCTTTTATAGGTGGCTGGCCAGACCACCTTCGGCGGCCAAACGTGACCCCGAAAGCCATGCATGTTCGGTGGCCGAACTTTACCTTCGGCGGCCGAACCTGGCTTTTCTCCCTTGGCTCTTTTCTTTCAAAAACTCATTTTCCTTTATACTTAAAACATTAAAACATCTTTAAAACACTTAGAAAACATATGCATTACCCTTCTAGAGGGTTCCGACACCCGAGATTCCACCGGACTACAGGAATTCCGATGTCGGGCTCTAGCCGGGTATTACAACCATGTGGCAAGAATCTGATAAATGAGAAATATGGTCCCACTTGAGGAAAGAAAGACTCGAACATCTCCAACACCTAATTGCGTGATTATCGACCTATTTGCTGGCAATATCTCTTATCAATCAGCCGGCCACATCATTGTTGGATTATCAAAAAATGTTATATTTATTTCCATTTTCACTATAAATGAGAATAATCACAGAAGTAAAGGTATGTTATTCTCTCACACTACTCGAATTCTAAGCAATTAATTATATTCATCTTATGTTCTAATATACTGATTTGAGTATCGGAGTGGCTACTTATCTCACGTTCTCTTTCCTATAGGTCTAACTAATCACAACACAACTCTGTTTTCTAACCTCATCAACTCTATATTTTTTTTGTTAGTAAATAATTTAAATTTTAAAATTTTATTTAGTTAACTATTATTTGAAAAAATTAATTTAAATTGAAGAGACTAAATTATTATAAATATTAAAACTATAAAAAAATTAAATTATTATAGTCCAACATTAAAATTTAACAAAATAATTATTTTATTAATGAAATGCAACTTTAAAAACTAACTTGTTTCATATTTTATATCATTATTGCATTAAGTATTTTTTCAATCATATTAATATAAGTAATTTATTTAAGTATTTGTATTTGTATTTTCTTTTTAATTTCATACATCTACAAATTTAATAAAGACATATATAAATTTTTAAAATTAATTAATTTATTTGTATTAAAATTATTAATTTAATATATTTAAAAAATATTTAATATAAGATTATTATAAAATATTTTAATATAAATTGAATATTAGAGAATTAAAGATTATGAATTTAAAATTTATATAATAGATTATACTGCAAATGCAATTTTTAATATAATAACTATTTTATTAACAAAATAAAAATTTAAACACTAAATTATTTATTAACTAAAAAATTGTAAGTTTTAATTTTTAAATATATATAATTTTTTAAAATGAAAATTGAAGATTTAAAAAATAGAGTTGAAATATCTCAAATTTATTTAAATACATTTACCATCATACTAAGATTGGGAATACTAATTTTAAATATTATATACATAAAACATTGTCAATACAGTACTTCAAACATGCTGTAAGAATAGTATATTTAATTTTTATTTTTATATGTTATATATATATATTTAATAATATTATTATTATATATAAAATAATAATACTCTTACTATATTTTTAAAATGTGGTAAGCGCAGTGATAAATATTAAATAATAGATTATTATTTAATTTTTATGATATAAAAAAATTAATTAATTGGTTCTTTAATTTTAAAAAATATATTAAAATATTTTTAAAATTTTAAAAAGTTTATAATTTAATTTTTTTATTAATTTTAATTATTACCTATTTTATTATTTAATTTTTTTAATTTTAAAATTTTTTTTATATTTTTAAAAAATTTACTAATTAATTTTTTATATTTATAAAATTTTAGATTTTTTTATAATATTTAAAAATTAAAAATTTTAGATTTGTTATAATATTTAAAAATTAAAATTAATTAATTAATTAATTAATAAATTTTTTAATATTTTTTAATATATTTTTTTATATTATAAAATTTAAATAGTAATTTTTTCTTATTAAATTTATTATATAATTATTATTAAATTTTAAAAGTGTGATAAGAGTTATTTTATTTTATTTTTTAAAAATAACTAAACACTATTATATTTTGTAGATATACGTGCAACTTTTACGTTAATTTAAAAAAAATTATTTTTTAAATTCTGGTAGAGTTTTTTTTTTTTATTTGATTGGACAAAAACCCAATAGTTAACCCCTGGACTTGCCCACAAGTCTTCTTCTTCTAGATTTTTAATTCAATTATAAGATACAAATAGTCGTTATAGGATAAGGAAGTGAATAAATAAAGATATACTGATAATCAATGTAGCTCAACAAGTATATATATATATATATATATATGGTCTTTAATAATTAAAATTGATTGATTATTTATTTGTGGAGCCCACCGTAATAGACCTCTGCACTTGCCATAAATTTTCTTCTTTTCTTTTTATGATAATGGACTCATAACTACTTTTTTTCTCTTTCCTTCTTTTGTTTTTTTTTGAGATTTACAATTTAATTTCTAAATATTGGCATTATTAATAAATCAGTATCTGTATTTTTAAAAATTTATTAAAATATTTTTATCCTTTTTTTTTCATTAATAAAATAGTCATTCTATCATTTTTTCCGTTAAAATTAAATAAAAAATGAGAGAGAAAATTTTTAAAATTTAATTTTATCCTCAAATAAAATATATTATTTAGTTTTTAAATATTATTATTATTAATCAGTCAGTTCCTATATTTTTAAAAATCTATTAAAACGTTTTTATCTTTTTTCATATCTATTAAAACGTTCTTATTGTTTCTTTCCGTCAATGAAACAGTCTCTATCTTTTCTCACATCTATTAAAATGTCCTTATAGTTTTTTTCCGTCAACGAAATAGTCATTCCTCATCGTTTCTTTCCGTCAACAAAATCGTCCCTCTCTATATTTTCAGAAATCTATTAAAACGTTCTTATATTTTCTCATATATATTAAAACGTCCTTATCATTTCTTTTTGTCAACGAAATAGCTCCTATTTTTTCTCACATCTATTAAAACGTCCTTATCGTTTCTTTCTTTCAACGAAATAATCCCTCCTCCTCCTTCTCTTCCTCCTCGAAAAAGAAAAAAAAAAAGAAGATGATGATGAAGGAGAAGAAAAAAAAGAAGCAGAAGAAGAAGCAGAAGAAGGAGGAAGAATCGATGAAAAAAAGAGAAGAAATAGAATATGAGTAATTTGGTCTTTTACTATCTTTTTAACGATAAAAATAGACGGAAGGACTATTTCATTGATGGAGAGAAAATATAAGGACGTTTTAATAGGTTTCTAAAAATATAGGGACTGACTTGTTAATAATGACAATATCCAGAGACTAAATTATAAATCTCCTTTTTTTTTCTTTTAAATTTATGACTATTGAATTAATTACATTTATCAATAAGAGATAATAACAAATAATTTTAATCGATTCATGTTATATATATATATATATATATATATATATATATATATATATATATATTCCTACTTAAATTTATATATATCATATTATTAAATTAAAAAATTAAATTTAACGAAAATAATAGATCATCATATTAATTAGCACCATAAATTAATAGTTTAATATAATTTAAAAAAATAATTATAAGTAAAATAAAATCTAAACTTTTTAATTTTAATAATTATATTCTAAATTTTTTTTTATAAATATACTCAAAATTAATTTTTTTTTTAATTTTAATATAATAGTTACAAGGCTAATATCAATTTAATTAACTCAAAATGACTGAGGTTATTAGAAGAAAATAAATAAGTCATAAATTAGACTAAAACCAGCTATTTTCGATAAATTAAATTGATTGTTATTTTAATTTTATTATATAGATTTTATAAGTATGTACAACAATTGTTTGAATATTTTTGATGATGTACAGAATGCTAGAGAATATTAAATTATCGACGTAAGAGTGATGTCAAACACAAAATTCATATCAAAGATAGATTCTAAAAGAGTTTCTTTATTCGTAATGAAAGCATTTATGCAAGACATTGCTTTTCTAGATAGAAGAATGTGATTCTTGATTTTTTAGAGGTAACATTATTAATATTCATAATCTATAATCTATAATGATGCATAAATTATATTATGCATGCAAAAATATTAGGAAGTAAGTTATCTATTCATAAAATATATCATTTAAAATTATAAATAAATTAAATTAAAATTAAAAAATTAGACCTAACAAAATTAAAACTAATTTTGAATATTTATTAAGAAAAAAAAATAAAGTTTAGAGTAATAATCGCTCAAATTGGTAAAATTAAAAGTTCTTTTATGATTACATTAAAATATTAATTTAAAATGTTGAATAGAGGATGAGGAGACATTTTTATTAAATTTAATTGTGTAATTTAATAATATAGATAAATTTAGATAATTAGTATACAATGCATTAGTTAATTTTTTATAATTTGATATATATTTTATTAAAATATGAATAATTTAAGATTTTTTTAACATGTTTCTAACAATAGTGATCAAAATTAATAGCCGTTAACTACCATTATTGACAAGATATTGATGCTAATTTGGAACTTTAAGGAAAGAGAGAAAAATTGCTGAGAGTTGATGAGAGAAGACAATTTTAGGTTTTCAACTTTTTCTCTATTATTTGATCAAGTTTTTTAATGGAAAGTAAATAGAAATTAAATGAAAGGATTAAATTATTAATCAAATAAAAAATAAGGAATGTTTTAATGAGTTTAGAAAATATAAGATTAATTTGTAAATAATGATAATATTTAAAGATAAAATTATAATTTTTTTATTTTTAAAAATAATATTATCAAAAAATTAATTTTTCATAATTAAAATTTTACATTTAAATTAAAATAAAAAATTTAAATTATTTTGATATAGCAGTAAAAACAAGGAGACGTGGTTTTTTTTTCTCATTTTGAGCAGAAGATAAAATAAAAGAGAATAAAAAATTATTAACATAAAATTTTAATTTAAATAAAAAAATTATTATGATAATATGTTTTAATTTTTAAATTTTAATATAATTAACAGATCGATTTCTATATTTTTAAAATCAAACAATTAAATTTTTCTATAATTAGTTCTTCCTGAATTAAAAATTTTTTTATTTGAATTAAAAATTTTTTTATTTATAATTTTATTAGTCAATAAATTAAACAGATAATAAATATTTTAAATATTTAAAATATTATAATGATTATTTAAGTTTCAGTAAATGTAGATAAATATTTTATTTTAAAAAAAATTATAATTTAATCTCTAAATTTTAGTATAATTAATAGATCAATCCTTATATTTTTAAAATCGATCCTTTAAAGTTCTCTATATTTAATTCACACAAAATCACATTTATTCCATCTATCTTAGATTTTAGTTTAAAGCCAATAAATGACTAAACTCTTGAAAATAATATTTTTTTTAAAATACTTTTTATAAAAATTTATAATCTACTTCAACTTACTAAATACTACTTAAAAATAGTTAAAAATATAATTATTTTTTTTTAAAAAAAAATTGAATGAAAAAGTCATTTAAAAATATAAGATACAAATAGTCATTATAGGATAAGGAAATGAATAAATAAAGATACTGATAATCAATGTAGCTAAACTATATATGTGGTCTTTAATAATTAAAATTGATTGATTATTTATTTGTGGAGCCCACTGTAATAGCAAATAATTTTAATCCATTCATGTTTTAATATATATATTCCTACTTAAATTTATATATATCATATTACTAAATTGAAAAATTAAATTTCAAAAAAATAATAGATAATCATATTAATTAGCACCATAAATTAATAGTTTAGTATAATTTAAAAAGAATAATTGTACGTAAAATAAAACTTAAACTTTTTAATTTTAATAATTATATTCTAAATTTTTCTTTATAAATATACTCAAATTTAATTTTTTTTTTAATTTTAATATAATAATTAAAAGGCTAATATCAATTTAATTAACTTAAAATGATTGAAATGTTTTAAATGATGTATGAAATATTAAAAAATAATGAATTATTGGTACAAAAGTGATGCTAAGCACACAAATCATATTAAAGGTAGATTGTAAAATGATTTTTTTATTTAAAATGAAAATATTTATGCAAGATATTGCTTTTCTAAATAAGGAGAATGTGATCCTTAATTTTTTAATTTTAATGTAGTTTTAATTTTTCTACGGGAAAGGACAGAGGAATCAATTGTGTGGAGCCCATATGATAATTGAGCTCAGCATATTCACTATAACTTCTTCACTTGCTCTTCTGCTTCTCAGTGTATTCAATTTGGCTTTAATCCTCAGTAGAAATCAACCGATTATTTTCCTCTTTGTCGCTCTATATACTCTGATGGTTGTTCAACAAAAAAAAAAAACTCCTATTGCTGAAGGTAATAAGTTTTTTTAAAAATATATACTTAATTCTATAATTTCTTTGATACTGTTTATCTATTTATTCAGATTTTTTATTTGGTTATATTTTATGGTAGATTTGCAAAAAAAAAACCCTTTTAATTTTTTTTTATTTCTCAGTTATTTATTTATTTCCCTTTACTTTAGATCTGCACTCAAAATCTTTACTGGCAAAAATTATTTTACTGTTTGGTTTCCATTCGTGTTTTAATATATATATTCCTACCTAAATTTATATATATCATATTATTAAATTGAAAAATTAAATTTAATGAAAATAATAGATTATCAGATTAATTAACACCATAAATTAATAATTTAATATAATTTAAAAAGAATAATTATACGTAAAATAAAATCTAAACTTCTTAATTTTAATAATTATATTCTAAAATTTTTTTATAAATATATCAAAATTAATTTTTTTAATTTTAATATAATAGTTAAAAGGCTAATATTAATTTAATTAACTTAAAATGATTGAAATTATTAGAAGAAAATAAATAAGTTATAAATTAAACTAAAAGCAACTATTTTCAATAAATTAAATTGATTGTTATTTTAATTTTATCATATAGATTTTATAAGTATGTATAATAATTGTTTACAAAAATGATAAGTATGCATATAGTAACTAATTAAATTTCCACTTCTTTTTAAATTATAAAATACTTACATTATATGTATTTTTTTTTATAATTTTGACATTGTTATCTTTAAATGTTTTTGATGATCTAAAGAATGTTAGAGAATATTAAATTATAGACGCAAAGGTGATATCAAAAATAAAAGTGATATCAAAGATAAATCGTGAAAGAACTTTATTCTTAATGGAAACATTTACGCAAGATGTTGCTTTTCTAATAAGGAGAATGTGATTCTTGATTTTATAATTTTAATATAATTTTAATTTTTCTATAGGAAAGAACAGAGGAATCAATTGTGTGGAGCCCATATGATAATTGAGCTCAGCATATTGACCATAAATGATTTAATTCTCAGTAGAAATCAACCATTCATTTTACTCTATGTCGTTATACATACTCCGATTGCTGTTCAACGAAAAAAAAAAAATTTCTATTGCTGAAGGTAACAAATTTTTTTTAAATATAGTATTTAATTTCACAATTTCTTTGATACTGTTTATTTGTTTATTCAGATTTTTTATTTATTTATTTGATCATATTTTATGCCATTTTTTAATGGTAGATTTGAAAAAAAAAAACCTTTTGATTTTTTATTATTTTTCAATTATTTATTTATTTCCTTTTACCTTAGATATGTTCCTTATTAAAGCCTTGTATTATGATTTTATTTAAAAATCTGCACTCAGAATTTTTTACTCGGAAAAATTACTTTACTGTTTAGTTTCTATTTATTATTTTCAGTAGTAATTAGCTGATCATACTGCTCCATCAGTTTCTTTGATTGTTTTTTTTGCCATATTAATTTGCTTTGATACCGTTTCTTCAATTATGTACGTTGTCTCTCTTTTGTTGTAATCAGCTGATCATCTTGCTGGATCTGTCTCTCTTTGATTGCTAAAGGTAACAAGGTCTCCTTTATTTAAAATATGTACTTACAAATCTCTACTCTGTTATTCGCAAATTACTTAATAGTTTGTTTACATTGCACATTTGATTTTGTATGAGGCGGTAATTGTTTATTTTCTTTGCTTATTTTAGGCAGTTAACTCTATTCGTTTTCACCTCTCATTTTATTTTAGGAACTTGTAGCTGTTATTTTCTATAAAAAAAAAAAAAGCAGCAAATGGAGTTTGCAAAGTTAGTGGTGGATCCCATTGTATCCAAAGTTGTCGAACTGTTGGTTAATCCTGTTGTGCGTCAGATCAAATATGTATTCAACTACAGTGCCAACATCCACAATCTCGAAGAAGAAGTTGAAAAGCTCAGTCATGCTAAGCTAAGGGTTGAGCACACTGTGGAGGTGGCTAGGCGGAATCCACTAGAACAAATTGAAGCTGATGTTCAGCAATGGTTGGCTAAGGTGGATAGTGTTGCTGAAGATGCAGATAAAATTCTTCTTCAACATAAAGATGGAGGAAAAAGGAGGTGCTTCATGGGATTGTGTCCAAATTTGATCAGGCGCCACCAGATTAGTAGAAAAGCCAGTAAAGAAATACCAATCATTGTTGGAGCCCGAGAAGGGGGAAATTTTCCCAGAGTTTCCTACCGTGCTCCACCACAGGGCATTGGGGCAGTCAAAGAGTGTGAACCCTTTGAATCAAGAACATCTGTTGTAGATGAAATCTTGAATGCTTTAAAAGATGCTGGCGTCAATCTCATTGGAGTGTACGGAATGGGAGGCGTGGGTAAAACCACACTTGTGAAACACATCGCCACTCTGGTCAGGGAACTCGGAATCTTCAAATTGGTGGTTATAGCAACTGTCACCCTCAAGGCGGATTTGAAAAGTGTTCAGCAAGAAATTGCAGATTGGCTAGATTTCAAACTTGATGCGGAGTCTATTGCAGTACGAGCAGCTCGATTGAGTGAGCGAATCAAAAAAGAAGAGAAAATTCTAATAATTCTTGATGATATATGGGCAGCAATCAAACTAGATGAGATAGGAATTCCTTATGGCACTGATCATAATGGAAGCAAGATACTTATGACGTCCAGAAATCGATCTGTATTGTCGGAAATGGGTGTACAAAGAGATTTCAGGCTTGAAGTTTTAGAGCATCAAGAGGCGTGGAGTCTATTTGAGAAGAAGGTGGGAGATCTTAAAGATTCCAACTTACGACCTATAGCTGTGGAAATAGCAAACAGATGTGCAGGCTTGCCCATTTTAATTGTAGCAGTAGCGACTGCGTTGAAAAATAAGCAGGCATTTGAATGGAATGATGCGTTGGAAAAGCTTAAAATATTTGATGGCAGGGGACATGAAAAGAGAGTTTACTCAGCCCTAGAGTTGAGTTACAACTTTTTGAGAGATGAGGAGAAGTCTTTGTTCCGACTCTTGGGACAACTCAAAGCTAATGAGGGCATCCGAGACTTGTTCAAATATGTAGTGGGGTTTGGCTTATTTAATCAACTCATCACACTAAAAGCAACAAGAAATAGACTACTTACAGTAATAAGTGATCTAAAGCTGTCTTGTTTGTTACTTGAAGATGAGGACCATGAGCGAGTCAAAATGCATGATGTGGTTCACAGCTTTGCAGCCTCATTTGTGTCCAAGCACGATCAAGTGCTAACTGCAGCATATGAAGCTGAATTGGAAGAATGGCCGAACGAGGACTTCTTTAAGCAGTGCACATCAATCTCTTTGCCATATTGCAAAATCCCTAAGCTCCCTGAAGTATTTGAATGCCCAAAACTCAAGTCATTTTTTTTGTTCAATCGAGGTTCCTCGCTCAAAATCAAAGAGAATTTATTCAGTAGAATGAAAGAACTCAAAGTCTTGGATTTGACGAGAATTTATTTGTCACCACTTCCTTCATCGCTTCAATCCCTTGAGAACCTCCGAACCTTATGTTTGGATTTCTGTGTTTTAGAAGACACAGCTGCAATTGGAGAGCTAAAACAGCTGCAAGTTCTTAGCTTGATTGGATCTACAATTGTTCGATTGCCGAATGAAGTAAGAAAATTGACTTGTTTGCGACTTTTGGATTTGAGTAGATGTCAAAGACTTGAAGTGATTCCGCCAAATGTCCTATCAACACTAGCCCAATTGGAGGAATTATACTTGGGGGGAAGCCTTGTGCAATGGGAGGGTGAAGGGCATGATGAAGGAAGGAACAACGCTAACTTGTCTGAATTGAAGCTTTTGTCAAAATTGTCCACTCTAGAGATACATATCATAGATGCAAATATCATGCCTAAAGATATATTTTCTGAAAAATTGGAAAGTTTTAGAGTATTCATTGGAGATGGGTGGGATTGGGCTAATAATGAGTATGAGACCTCAAGATCATTGAAACTCAAGCTGAATAGAAGCGCCTTGTTGGAGAGAGTAAAAGTGTTGCTGATGAAAACCGAAAGTCTATATTTGGACGACTTGAAGGGCGTGAGAAGTGTTCTCTATGAATTAGATGATCAAGGCTTTCCTGAGTTAAAGCATCTTCATGTTCAAAATAGCCTTGATATTCAATATATCATAGAGCGGAAGAAAATGAACCCTATCACTGCTTTTCCCAAGTTGGAGTCATTATTTCTTCACAATCTGAATAATTTGGAGAAGATTTATCGAGGGCCTTATACAGTGGAATCTTTTAGCGATTTGAGAAAATTAAAGGTAGAAAATTGTAATGCATTGAGGAGTCTCTTCTCATTTTCTATATTTAATGTCCTTAAGAAGCTAGAAGAAGTAAATGTGAATAATTGCGAAATTATACAAGTGATAGTAGCTAAGGAAGGTGAAGATGATGAAGAATGTGAGTTGACGCAACTACGATCCTTAACGTTGGAAAATCTACCCCAATTTACAAGCTTTTGTTCCCAAGTGAAGGTGCATTCTACATCCCAAAGAGCACGAAATCAAGAAATAGCTACTACGGCCTCCAATGAAATTGTATGTGAAGCTGATGCGGAAGTTCTGGTGGCACTTTTCAACAACAAGGTTTCATCCACTCTCTATTTTTGTTTTGTTAATTATCTATGTTTTAGACATTAAAGAAATTTACTTTTAATTCTCTAATCTTCTGTTACTTTTGTCAGGTTTTCGTTTAAATAATAATATTATATTTCTCATGAAATAAAAATTGTGCCTGCAGATTCGATTTCCTAATTTGGCAGACATGAAGTTCGTTGGAATTAATGTGGAAATGATATGGCCTTGTCAACATAAAGCATTGTCTCCGAGTATTGAAAAATTAACAACATTGATTGTAGATGGGTGTGGGAATTTGAACTTTCTATTCACATCTTCTATTGTTGGAAGTCTTGCACAGCTTAAAATGCTTGAGATATGTGACTGCAAATCTATGGAAGAAGTAATACTTGCAGCAGGAGAAGGGAAAGCGATGAACAAAATATTATTACCTAAATTAGACTCTCTAAAGCTCAAAGGTCTTCCCAAGCTTGTAAGGTTCTGCACAGCTAAGTTAATTGAATGTCCCTCCTTGAAAGTGTTGAAGCTGGGGAATTGTCCTCGTTTGCAAGCATTTGTCTCCACACAAGTGAACACAGCTCTCTTCGATGAAAAGGTTCTAATCTTTATCAATCCTTCCTTCATGTCATGTTTAAAATATTTTTCTCTAATGTTTGTATTTTTAGGTTTGGTTTCCTAATTTGGAGGAATTGCATGTTGAGGACATGCATATGTTGAAGATGATATGGTGTGATGAAGTCCTAGCAGATTCCTTTGGTAGATTAAAAGTGCTTAAGGTGCTAAATGGAGAACAGCTACTGGAAATCTTTCCGTCTAAATTATTGGAAAAGTTCTTGGTGAATCTAGAATCATTAACTGTAACAGATTGTGATTCAGTGAAAGAGGTGTTTGATCTCCAAGCAATAGTAAAAGAAAGAGAAACACATGTTGTAAGGCACAGTCAATTGAGAATTTTGTGGATTTCGAATCTTCCGAATTTAATTCAAATATGGAATAGGGATCCTCATGGCATTCTTTCCTTTTATAACCTACGTGAAGTGCGTGCTTGGGATTGTCCAAATTTGAAAAAACTCTTCCCATTTTCAGTAGCTCAATGTCTACCGCATCTTGAACTTCTAAGCATAGGTGATTGTGGAATGGAGGAAATCGTTACTAAGGAGGAAAGACCAGAGCCACTTGCTATTATTCCCAATTTTGCATTTCGTGGGCTAAAGACCATTTTCCTTTGGAGATTAGATGAATTGAAGTATTTTTACTCAGGAAAGCACACTCTAGAATGTTCACAACTAAAACATTTAGATGTGAATCTCTGCGCAAAGCTGCAAACTTTCAATTTTGAATCTCAAGAAATACAAGAAATGCTCATGGATAAGCAAGAGGACGAACTGAAACTTCAAATTCCACAACCACTTTTCTCATTTAGAGAGGTACGTGTCACTGCTTTATTTATTTGGCTAATTTGTTGAAAGATGTCGGTAATTATATTATTTTGCATTCTAATTTAAATATTTAAATTTTAATTTTAATTTTAATTTTAAATAAATTGATTGATGTTTATATCTGGTTATAATTTTGACCAACTATATTAATTCTCATTTAATCATAATTAATTAATATATTTAATTCTAAAAATAATTAACTCAATTGTTAATTATACTGTCCACATATCGTACAGTAAATAATTTATTTTATAATAATAATTATAAAATTACAAAAATTACTGAGAGAGTAAAAAAAAAAAAGAAATTTAACTCTTGATATTTATATAAAAAATCAGTTGGTATTATGATGTTTTTGTTATTAAAATTTGACACTTAATTTTTATAAAATTTAACTATTTAATATCTTAATTTTATAATATATATAATTATTTAATTTTTAAAATCATAAATATAATTATTTAATTTTTAAAAAATTTAAAATGTGTGTAAATTGTATGGGTTTATAAAGATTAAATAATTATATTTTAATAAATTTTACGTGTTAAAAATTTACTAAAAAAATATCAAGGTGCCACTATTTTTTTTTGTGTATAATCATAAAATATAATTATAGCCCATGTATTTAGTACAAAAGAAAATAAGAACAAGAAAATTAATAATTATAATAGTATAAATGTTAATTTATATTTTATAAAATTCTTTATAATGATTTTTTTTTATTTAACAATCTTGTAATTTTGATTTGTTTAAACACTTCAAAATTTTAATTTAATTATAGTTTATAAAAGTTTTCGTTCTTGATTTCATCCCACTCAATTGTTTTGCCACGATCTAACTACTTTTTCTTTTGAATGATTAACAGATTATTGGCAATTTGGAGAAATTAGCAATAAATGACCAGGACGCTGCAATGATACAACAAAGCCAATTTCCAATGGATCTCTTTCTCAAACTAAAATTTCTTGAGCTGCAAAGCTTTGATTACTCTTTCTTGAATTTGCCACTTAATCTTCTTCAGAAGTTTCCAAATTTGGAAGAACTTGTTTTGACGGATTGTTATTTCAAAGAATTACTGCAACATGGTCATGGTCATGATCCAGTTCTATCACAGATCCGATGCTTACGGCTGATTCGGCTTCCTAATATTAGACATGTATGGAATCAAGATTCTTCATTTTTTCAGAATCTTGAAACTCTTCAAATATGGGATTGCCATGGTTTGACTAATCTGGCACCATCCTCTGCAACTTTCCAAAATCTTACGACTCTGCTTGTGTGGAAGTGTAATGGATTGTCAAGCTTAGTATCTTCTTCTACTGCTGAAAGTATGCACAATCTCGCCAAAATGATTATAGAAGAAAGCGATACGATTGAAGAAATTGTGTCAAGCGACAAAAATAATTTCCAATCCCAAAATGAGATTATTTTGTGGAAATTAACAACTTTGAGACTTCACTGCTTAAAAAGCCTCGAAACTTTCTGCTCATCCTCACGTTGCACATTAAAATTTCCAGCTTTGGAAGTTGTAGATCTCTCACAGTGCCCTAAAATGAAGGTTTTTTCTCAAGGATCTATAAGCACACCAAGGCTAAAGAGAGTAAATTTGACAGAAGAAAGAGATAAGTGGCGTTGGGTTGGGGATCTTAATTCCACTATAAAACAATTGTATGCAGATAAGGTAAGTTCATTGCTCTAGATAATAGTTAGGTACTTGAAGTAATTTTTGTTTACATAATCATTAATTCCTTGTTTTGCTTTGGTAGGTTGGATTCAGTGGCCTACAACATTTGAAACTCTCTGAATTTTCTCAACTAAAAGAGGCATGGAAAACCCAACTTCCAGTCAATTTCTTTTACAATTTAAGTTCCTTGGAAGTAGACGAGGTTGCATTTTCCTCCATTGTTGTTCCATCCAATCTACTGCCAATTCTAAATGATTTGGAAAAGCTTGAGGTCAGAAATTGTGATTCAGTGGAACAAGTATTTGGCCTAGAATGGCCAAACTTTGATGGACCATTTGGGAATTTGTTCAAGTTGAGTGAGCTAAAATTGATAAATCTTCCAATGTTGAGGCTTGTGTGGATTGAGATTCCCAAAGGAATTTTAGATCTCAGAAACCTTAAACTGCTCAAAATCTACAATTGTAGCAGTTTGAGATATATATTTACTCCTACCATCTGCTGTGGCCTTGAGCAACTCCAAGTGCTTGAAGTGAAAAGTTGTGCTATGGTTGAAGAAATCATCACAGAAGAATCTATGGATGAGATTATATTTCCTCAACTAAACTCCATTATTCTTGAATCCTTGCCCAGATTAATCAATTTCAATTCCGGCGGTGGTACTGTGCATTGTCCATCTCTGAAAGAGATTGCTGTAGTTGATTGCCCAACCACATTCACTTGTTCATTCTTTAGGGAAGCAGATGCAGCAATTGATAAAATTGTTGAGCGAAAGGTTGGTAGTCTATTTCTAATTGTTAAGAACTTTACTTTGAGTATGCTTTAATTTCTGGCACAAGAAGTATATAGTGACTAGTGATTGTCTTAGAAAATATGGACGAATGGTGATTAAGCAAAACATTTCACTGCAGGTATTTTTTCCTAATCTGGAGGACCTGAAACTGTCATCAATTGATGTTGAGATGATGTGGCATGCTCAACACTTGAAGATGTCTTCTTATACTGAGAATTTAACAATCCTGACTGTGGATGGCTGTGGGAATCTAAAATATCTATTATCATCATCAAGTATTGTGCATCTGAAGAGACTTGAGGTATGCAATTGTAAGATGATGGAACAAGTGATACTCAGGGAGGGATTGGATGAAGAAATCATGTTACTCCATCAACTAGAGTCCCTGAAGCTCAAAGATCTGCCAAAACTCACCCGATTCTGCACAACTAATTTAGTTGAATGCTCTGCCTTAACAGAGATTTGCATACAAAACTGCCCTCAAATGAGAACATTTGTTTCCAATTCTCCAACTTCAAATAATGAACTTGAAATTATAAACTCTGCTCTATTTGATGAAAAGGTATGTAGTTCCTTCCCTTAACAATGATTCTTAACATGTAGCCTTTTGTTTAAATGAATAATTTTGGTCAGTAAATTGCATGCTTCAAATCTCAATGAAATATTTGCTTAAATGGATTTTGATATATATATATATATATAAGTAGTCCATCCAAATCCAATTAGAATTACATGGACTAAACTGTAAATATAATAGATAAATGTCCAACAAATTGACTATCTTATTAGTAGAAAATTTTACAACATTGATGAGGCACATGTTAAGATTATTCACCGAGACTATTGACTTTTGATACAGGTTGCATTCCCAAACTTGGAGAAAATGCAGATTCTTAACATGGATTATTTGAACATGCTATGGCATAATCAACTCCATTCAGATTCTTTTTGCAAAATAAAAGCATTAACGGTAGAGCACTGTAGAAAACTACTTAAAATCTTTCCATCCATGTTCCAGAATCTTGAGGATTTGATCATAGGCAATTGTGATTCACTGGAAGAGGTATTTGATCTACAAGAGATGATAAAATTGGAAGAAACAGTGACCATTCAGTTGAGAACTCTGAACATAAGAAACCTCCCTAATTTGAAGCATGTATGGAATAAGGATCCTATGGGACTTGTCTTGTTTGATAACCTAAGTTCAGTGGTGGTTTCGGATTGTCCAAATCTAAAAGCTATTTTCCCAGCTACGATAGCTAAAAATCTGCTGCAGCTAGAGACACTAGATGTGAAAAGTTGTGGTGGGGTAGAAGAAATTGTTGCTCAGGACCAAGTAACAGAAGCAAGTATAGAGTTTCTTTTTCCTTGCTTAAAGTCCTTGATGCTTCGGGAATTAAATGAACTCAAGTGCTTCTACTCAGGAATACACACTTTGGAATCTCCATTACTGAAGTGTTTAATTGTGTATCACTGTGAGAAATTAAATATCTTTTGCCCTGAATCTGAGAACTTGCTAGAGACAGATACGGAGAGCCAAACTATGATTCAGGATCCACAACCGCTTTTCTCGTTTAGAAAGGTATGAGCCTCTGTCCACTTCTCCTCGTGTAAACATTAAAATTTTCCTTTTCATATCTTAAAAAAAATTTAGTATTATTTTGTATATAAGTAATATGTCAGTTCTTATAATCACATGTAAGCATGAAACTTATTAGAGCATTATATTAATTATTATATATAGGAAGCATGGGGTTGAATTTGTTTTACACATCTACTGGAATGTATGGTGAAAAATAGAAAAATAATGTGTTTATATTCATTTATTTAATACACTTTGAAAGAAATATATATTATAATACAATTTGTAGGATAATTTATTATTTAGTTCATATAATACAGAGAAACTCAATAGTTAGTTCATTAATTTTAAAAAACTCATTAAAACATTTCTGAGTTAATAAAAAAATCTATTAATTAGTATTTCGTTAATTTTGAAATATTAAGTATTCTACTATTTAGTCTTTATATTATGAATAAATTTATTAGTTGATCTTTAATAGTATTTTTTTTTAATCCAAATTTCTACAAGTTATTAAACTTTTATTTCATTTTCGTTAATGAAATATATTTACATATAGTTTTAAGTTAATGACCATTAAATTGTGATAAAGATTTGGTGCAAAGTGAGGAGAGAGCCATTGTAATTAAAGTACAAAATTTGAATAAATGGATAAGAACATAGATACGCCTCAAATATTGAAATGAAGTTTAGAATTAGTTAATACTTAACACTAATAATAAGGTTAGCTCAGCTAGAAAATTAAATGGTAAAATATGTTAAATAAAACTGGATAAAGTTTAATAATATTTCACAATTTTTCAAAACGCCATATTATTACAATATAATATCTAATATATGAGATGTTTATATTTATATGGTGTTTACATTTATGAAATAATTATTAAAATTAATAAAATTTTAAATGGTAATTTTATAGAATAAAAAGTTAAATTTTCACCTAAATTATATATTGATGCCAAAATTTTCAAATTTAATTTCTCAGTGCAAGTTTGGTAATAACTATTATTAAAATATTAAATAAGATCAAATGAATTCACGACAAAAAAAGGACAATTATTGATTAAAATAAAAAAGGACAATTAATGGTTATATTTGATCTTTGATTATAGTTTATGAGCAAATTTAAATTGACATATGAAATTTAGCATTTTGACTCCGCTATATAATTTGAGGTAAATTTTACTTTTTATCCAATTTTATAGTATGTGAATGATAATATCATATTTCTATCGATGAGACAACAATAAATTAATATTTTTTTAATGGTTGGGTATAATTGGTGGAAGTTTTAAAATAAAAAATTAAATTGGCTATTTTTAAAGTGTGAAGTAAAATTGTAAAAAGTTGTAAAATATATAATTTTTTTTATGATCATTTTGTATTATATTGCGATGATACGGTAATAACGTAGTAATGAAGTGGTAATGATACAGTGCTGATATGACATCTATGTTAATAAGTTAACGAAAATTTTAATAGTTAGGTGTAAATTTTAAAAATTTAAATATATAAGTTTAAATTGGCTATTTTTAAAATATAGAATAGAATCATAAAAAAATTGTAAAATATAAATTCTTTTGACAATTAACTCAAAAAAAAATTGATTGTCAAGTAAATTAATTATTAATTTTGGACTGATTATTTAAATGTATAAAAATTGATTGATTGGTGGAATTTTTTTAAAACACGAAAGTCAATAAATAATAATAATTGTATTTAATTACACCCATCCTAAAAGTCTTTTCATCATATACTAAGGAACTAAAAGACAATTAATAGTTAATGAAAGTAATTATAGAAATGTTCAACATGTTTTCATTTGATTGATCTTTACAGATTGTCTCCAACTTGGAGAAGTTAACTCTAACAAGAAAGGATGCGGCAATGATATTGGAAGGCCAGTTTCCATCTGATCTCTTTCACAAACTCACAGAGATTGAGATATATTGCTTTCATGATGAATCTGCAGTTTTTCCATTTGATCTCCTTGAAAGATTTCAGCCTATGGAAATTCTTGGAGTGGGTTGTAGTCGATTCAAGGAGTTGTTCCCTTGTGATGGCTCTGTTGGTAGGAAAAAATATGCCGAGGTTCTTAAATTGATACGGGGACTAGTGTTGGATAACCTTCCTGATTTGATGGATATATGGAACCAAGACTCCCAGCTAGACCAAGTTCTACAGTCTCTTGAACTTCTTCTTGTTGAGAGGTGTAACAGTCTGGTTGCTTTAGCACCATCCTCTACTTTCCAAAATCTAATCACGTTGGAAGTGTTGAAATGCAATGGATTACTTAGTCTAGTAACATCTTCCACAGCAAAAAGTTTGGTGCGACTCACAACAATGAGTATAAAAGAATGTGATGGATTGAAAGAGATAGTTGCCAATGATGGAGATGAAATTGAATTGAAAGAGGATATTATCTTTAGCAAATTGGAAAGTTTGGAACTTCATTATTTGCCGAGCCTCGTTTGCTTTTGTTCATCAGAACACAGCTTCAAATTCCCCTCTTTGAAAAATGTAACTGTGAAGCAATGCCCCAAGTTGCAGGTTTTCTCAAAAGGAGTCTTAAGTACAAGCAGCCTGCTGGGTGTACAAAAAGATGACCAATGGCATTGGAATGGCAATCTCAATGCTGCCATACAACAATTGTTTGCAGAAATGGTATGTATGTATTAGTTAATCAAATTTCCACTTCTTTCTAAGCCATAGAATACTTATATTACATGTATTCTCTTCTTGATCCTGACATTGTTGCCCTCGAATGTTTTGGATGATGTACAGAAAAATGCTAGAGAATATTGAATTATCGGTTCAAAGGTAATGCCAAGCACAAAAGTCATATCAAAGGTAGATTGTGAAAGGGCTTCTTTATTTATAATGGAAGAATTTATGCAAGATATTTTTTTTTTCTGAGAATTTAAAATGGTATAAGAACCATTTTGCCCTCATATTACTATTGCTAAAACCGTTCTATATTTGTTTTTTCGGAATTATAAATGAAACAAACTTCACTAATGTCATGTCTTAGGTTAATGTTAGTTTGGTACTATTGCAAACAACCTGGCTAAAATCATGGACTATGGCTTCTGTCTACCATTGGATTCTTATCGAACTATGATTACTTCTGCTTTGGTCTTTGTTTTGTATATTCCTACTGATTTGTGTGTACTTTATATTTCTAGAACATGTATATTGGGACGGTGTGATACCGAGTGCTTAATAGACGATATTTTTAATATACATGAATGCATCATTAGTTATATTTTGTGCTAGGTGAACTTACAAAAACTAAACCACCTTAATCATCTTCCAAATAGTCGGTGTTGTGGGTTTACTCAAGTAAGTTTTGTAAACATACGGTTTTCCATGCACTTTCTAATGAATTATTTTCATGTATATTATTATTATAATAAATCAAGTGAAAGTTGAGAATCAATGATCACCAAACAAAGTGTTAAAGATATGAAATTGTATCTTATAAAGATATAAAAGTGAAAATAAATGAGAACCATAAAGTAATAAAAGTCCCAATATTAAAAAAATATAATATTGTAAAATAACTTGTTGGTCTATTCATAAAAATTGCCATATTTGTGAAATGATTATTAAAAAAATATGAAAATGGAAAATTTGATTATGTACCTAAATCTAATAATCCCATATTAAAAAAAAAAAAAGAGAAATTATTTTGTTTATGAAAATTTAGGTCATTGTATATCTCACAGCAAGAAAATGATAAAAAATTAATTTTTATTATTTTAAAAAATTTAAAATAAATATAATAAATTTAATAAAAAATATTATATAACTTTTTGTATATTTGCTAAGAAATTCTTCGAGAGATCTTGAATATGTTTTATTTATATAAAGTTGAAATAAACAATTAATTAATAGAAAAATCAAGAGTTAGCTTAGATAGAAATGGCAAATATATTTTATTTAAACAATTCACAAAATTGTTATTTTTTATTTATCTGAATGTAATGTAATAATATAAAGAAAAGCATGAACTTAAAATGAATAATGAATACTTTATGATTTAATTCTTCCACACTTAATAATCTTGATAGAAAAACATTGTTATCTATATGTCATTTACAAATTAGGATTCTCTAAAAATAAAATTTAACAATACACCACATAAACTTTTGATTTGATTATAATGTTGCTCTTTAGAGTTTCAATACAATAATTTAATTTAGCAAGGTAAAAATATTTTTGGCATGCTCTTGGATCATTTCTACATCACTCGTTCGATGCACAAATTCAACACTGCTCGCCTTTATCAAATGACACAACATTCCTTTGGTCACTTGATGGGACATATAATTCTACATTACCCAATTTTTTTTTTTATCAATATTGATAGAACAAGTTTTGGACTATGAATCAAGTCATAGTGGCAAAATAAAAAGTTATTATTGGAAACGGAACTGTATGATCCGAACCATAAAAGAGTTTCTATACAGATAAAACTTTGTGTAGATGCACTTATTGAATAACAATTCGACAAAGAGTTGCCTTTGATGCAAAAAAAGTAACACCAAATGTAATAGTAATGCAAGATATAGGTAAAATAATTGGAGTGTGCAAGACATTCACCAAGAATGTAGGAGTAGTTATTCAAAATGCACTGGAGAACTATCTCAAGGGTGTCTACTTTAGTAGCACAAATTGGCAAGGGTCAAGGAGAACTTCACCTGAAGTTGGCAGGCAGGGGCATCCGTTGGTCACACAGCGACTAACATCCAAAAATCCAATGAGGTACATGGAGCTTCCAAGAGAAGCAACCAACACTATCAACTGCCTCACAAGGGAAAAACAACTCCAAAAGTTGTTTCTCTTCCTATGCAAGCTGTAAGAACTTTAAATAGTCTTCCAGGAGATTATGAAAAATCAACTAAGGACGAAACATAAAAGATAAAGACATCCATGGTGACTTTATTAATGCAGAAAGTTATGTTTGTTCTGCATTATCTAAACCGGCAAAGCCCTTTTAACCAAAGAGGAAAGCGTTTAATAATAATAAAGGATAATTAATATAGTATTCCTATAGTTTTACTTAACTAATTAAAATATATATTTTTTTAATTATATTAAAATATGTCTGTAATTTATTTCTATCAATTTAAAGGGACATCGGTTAATTTTAAACTCTTTTTACTGTTAGTCTATATATAAAATACTAAATTGCCCTCATTGCACAAAATAGCAAAAAAATTCCCTAACCCCCAATCCTTTTCATTCTTATCTATGAAAATTGAAATAGGCAAAAGACAAAAAATGCTCCCAACGGGTTTTCTGATGACCAGATGCAATGGGACCATCTATGGAGGATGATAGTATTACGATCAAAGCAAGGACATCATACTAAAAGCAAAAAGCCTTATTTAGAATAATGCATTGTTTCATCGTTGGCTTCTCCTAGGGAACCAACTGCAAAAAGTGCTGGCGACATGATCCTGCAAGATAGAAAATTTGATGCTTTGTGGATTATGAAACTGCAGGGTGACAAGAGGTCGTTGTGTTAAGAATTTAACAACGAAGCATTAGACATGTGGATAGGTACTAATGCGAGTCTTTAGCTTAATCAAAATAATTTAATGGAGATTTTGAATGAAACCAAATTATATATATCTAAATATATTTTCTAAATATTTTGATGGAAACAGTAGAAGAATCAATATCAATATTAGTTTTTATTAGTGTTGAATAGAAAATATAAATAGGATATGGCTAAGCAGTAAGGTAATAGAATAGTTGAAATTATAAAAATGAAAAAAAAATCTGAAATAAAGTAGTAAATTAATAAAAATAAATAAAAGATAGGCCACTGTTTAATATTTCATGAAAGCAGAAATGGTTTAAATTACTTCCCTTGTTGGCCCAAAAATATAATTATTTGTTGTCAGCTTCCTTGTATTGCTGTAGATGACAAATAAATTTTAGAGAAGTAAAATAGAGCTAAAATGGGAACTCCATTTTTTTTTTTTTTTTAAGCAAAGAAAACAAAGGAATTAAATTTATGATCAAAACAACTAAGTGAAGACCCAAATATGACAATAATGGAAATGCATCCATCCACTTTAAAGAAGCAAAAGACAACTGGAGAGGGATGCGAGGAAAGAGAGTGGAGGAGAGTAGTATCATATTTTATTTTTAATAGAAGGTATTTTCGAAATTAAAAAAATTTTATTATATTGACTAATAGTTAAAATAATTAAAATATTGGTTGTCTTTTTATATTAACAAAATTAAATTATAAAGACATTTTAATATAATTTATAAAACATAAAAGGTAAATTAGTTAGTTATATCAAAATATTATAGAGATGTGATCATAATTTTACCTAATAACAATATACTTATTATATTTTACTTAATAACAATACTTTTTTGATATGATAAGTGTGGAAGAAATTTTTTATTTTTTTTAAAGTAAAAATTGTTGGTCCTTCCAAAAAAAATTAGACGCTAACAAAGTGATTAAAGTCTGAAATTATTAGAGATGTTATGGTACATGGAACCATTCAAAAATTTAATCCAAAATAAGATTACCAGATAAGTTCTTTGATTTCAACTATATACTAAGATTCTTCCCCAAAAATATCAACTTACTCAAATCAATGATGAGCTCTATTAATCCCCCAACTACCAATCCCAACTCATTGATTTCCCCGTAAGATCAAAACCTTAATCCAAGTGTCCTGTCCTAGCGAATTCATCAAATCTCAAATTATTATAGTATATTCTTATAGTTTCCTTTGTATCTAAACATCCTTAAATAGGTGTGTTGTACATACATAAAATATACTTTTTACTCTATAGTACTCATTATAGTAGAGTATTTTTCATCAAACTATGATGGTATCAGAGCAGGTTGTTAGAATTTTTTTTCTTTCTTTTCTTCTCTTGCCTCAAAGAACCTCCTTTAGATCGAGAAAATAGAAGAAAGTAGCTCTGCTAGGTCGCAGAGCCAATCAGCTCCAACGAAACACATCCCTAAGACCATCACCGACGACACCTTGACTTGCAAAGTCTGATAATCTAGTGATGATTCTTGTCTCCGTTCAACAAAATGGCGTTAATTATAAAGGCTGGAATCGAGGGATGAAAATTGCTCTCAGAGCTAAGAATAAGCTCGCATTCGTGGAAGACAAATTCATTATACCAAAAGATGGATCTGAACATACGAGAAGTGGAGACGCTGCGATTACATGGTAACATCATGGATTCTCAACTCTATCTCAAAGGATCTAGTTGAAAGCTTTTTCTACGCCACCACTGCTCGAGAACTTTGGATCGAATTTGTAACGACCCGAAAATCGGACCGCTACCGGCGCTAGGATCCAGATCGGCTTAAGGCCGCCGGGACCCGTAGCAAGCCTGACATGTAACCTGAAAACCTGATTAATCCCGTACATGATCAACAAACATTCATAAAAATTTAAAACTTTACTTTCATTCATTTCTCATACACCAAACTCAACCTGTGCATGCACTGAACATAATCATCATCGTAAACTTGACCCCTCTATGGGATCTCATTAATGCCCCCAATGGGTGGCATAACATATGTTGAGTTGGCTAACATCTATATCATAAAACATCTAAGATCATGTATTTAAAAGGGATAACAACATCCATAGGGTCAAGCACAACTTCTAATCCTCATTATCATTATACATAACATAACTATTCAACTTTACATTATCTTACAATTTATCATGTCCACTTTCTAACTATTACAAGCATAAGACTTTACTCTTCTTGACTTCTCTGTCTAGCCCGTACCTGCAATCCTGGGGGATTAGGGAAAAAGGGGTGAGCTACTAGAGCCCAGTGAGCAGAATAATAGAAAACAACATTTAAAACTCATGTCATCATGTAATGCAACACATCACAGCAAATCACATCTCGGACGGTATTGTCACCTATAGTCCTCTACATTCCAAAGTGTCGGGACGTAGAATGGGTACAACCGGTCTTTCTCTTAACATAACTTATCATACATACCAATGTGCCAGGGACGTAGAATGGGTACAACCTAGACTTTCTCTTACATAGTGCCAGGGACGTAGAATGGGTACAACCTGGACTTCCATACCATCTCATGCCGTAGCATCATCATATCATATGAGGACTAAAGGATCATTCAATAACCAATCCACATCAACATCATAAATGCAATGCAACATATTCGTGAATTCTAATGCAAGCAACCTAATTCATCACATGGCATTCATGATGCATGAACATGCTCAACTGTATAATTCATTTGCTTAAAAACATAAGGTTTATTCTACTCTACTCACCTCTGGCTGAAGCTCTACTGACTCAGAAGCAGCTAACTCACTGCTGGGGTCCTCGGTTCCTCGGGTCCGAACCTACACAGGTGGACTCAAATGAGGGACCAAACAACTAGAACATAACTCTAAAAATATCCCCCAAAAACCCCCCTAAAACACCTCAAAACAATCATGCAAAAACATGCAAAGGCACCTTCGGCGGCCGAAAGTCCCTCCAGAGCCGAAACCCAGGCAGGTTTGGCGGCACCTTCGGCGGCCGAAAGTCCCAGACAGAGACGAAAGTCTCTTTTCGGGGGCAACTTCGGTAGCCGAAAGGCCTGCCTCCCCAGCCATGTTCGGCGGCCGAAAGTTCCTTCGGCTGCCGAACCTGGTTTCTGCCAAAGGGCAGAAAGTTGGCTCCTTTATGCACATTTGCCTCCCAACTCTTCCATATGCATATAACTCATTCAAATCATGCAAATATACATACATTGGCTCTTAGGGGCTTCAAACTAACTTAAACCCCAACTACAACACACAACAACAACACAAATCCAACATACATTGCTCAAAACATAACATTAACTCAAAAACCTAACTATGAGCTAAACATGCATTCTACCCCATAGATCTTGCATAAAACTTACTTTAAACATGAAATGAGTTTAAGATCGGCTCTTACCTCTTGAAGATCGAGAGAGAGACGTCGTAAACTCGGAGGTGGGAGATTTTGAGTTCTTGAACCTCAAAACTCCAAAACTTGCTTTAAACTCGAAAATTTTCAAAGGAAAACAAAAACTTGTGAAAAACTTGAAAGATTTGAAGGAAAAGGCTCAAGATTGGTGAGGAACAGCGGAGAACTCACCTTGGCCGACAATGGGGAGAAAAGCTCACCCGTTTTCGGCTAAGGGACCCTTTTATAGTGGCTGGCCAAGCCACGTTCGGGGGCCGAATGTGCCTCCGCATGCATGCCATGTTCGGCGGCCGAACTTGAGGTTCGGCGGCCGAACCTGGACTTTCCTCAACCTTTGCCTTCGGGGGCCTAAGGCACACCCGAAATGCAAGCATGTTCGGCGGCCGAACTTTGAGTTTCGGCGGCCGAACCTGAGTTTTCCTCCAAGGATATTTTCATTAAAAAACTCATTTCCTCTTTACTTAAAATCATCAAAAACATTAAAACATTTCATGAAAACATGGTTTTACCCTTCTAGAGGTCTCCGACATCCGAGATTCCACCGGACGGTAGGAATTCCGATACCGGAGTCTAGCCGGGTATTACATTCTCCCCCCCTTAAGAACATTCGTCCCCGAATGTTCCTCAACTAGCACATAGCATGGCATACACATAACACACATGAAACATACAAGAACTAACCTTAGAAAAGATAAGGGTATTGCTGGAGCATGGACTCCCGTGTCTCCCAGGTGCACTCTTCCAAATTGTGGTGGTTCCACAGGACTTTCACCATCGGGATTTCCTTGTTTCTTAGCTTTCTGATCTGGGTGTCTATGATCCGCACTGGCTGCTCAACATAGGTGAGATCCTCTTGGATCTCCACATCAGGCTCACTAAGAACCTTGCCCGGATCTGACACGAACTTCCTCAACATTGAAACATGGAAAACCGGATGGATTCTTTCCATTGAAGCAGGCAAATCTAGCTTGTACGACACATTCCCAATCTTCTGCAAGACTTCAAAGGGTCCGATGTATCGTGGGGCTAGTTTACCTTTCTTCCCAAAGCGAACCACTCCTTTCATTGGAGACACCTTGAGCAATACCAAATCCCCCTCCTGAAACTCTACTTGCCGTCTGTGGACGTCTGCATAACTCTTCTGTCTGCTGGCAGCAGTCTTGATTCTTTCTCTGATTATGGGTACCACCCTGCTGGTGATCTCTACTAGCTCAGGCCCTGCCAAGGCCTTCTCTCCAACTTCCTCCCAGCAAACAGGTGACCTGCACTTCCTTCCGTACAAAGCTTCATAAGGAGCCATCCCGATGCTAGCGTGATGGCTGTTATTGTAGGCAAACTCCACCAAAGGTAGATGCTGCCTCCAAGAACCGTCAAAGTCCAGCACACACATTCTAAGCATATCCTCGATAGTCTGGATGGTCCTTTCTGACTGTCCGTCCGTCTGGGGGTGGAAGGCAGTGCTGAAATCCAACCTGGTACCCATGGCATTCTGCAGACTCCGCCAAAACCTGGAGGTGAACTGGGGCCCTCTATCAGACACTATTGAAATAGGAACCCCATGCAGCCTGACGATCTCATCCACATATACCTGCGCCAACTTGTCCACGGAGTAGCCACTCCTGACAGGAATGAAGTGAGCAGATTTGGTGAGTCTGTCCACAATCACCCATATGGAGTCCACTCTGTTGGACGCTGCCGGTAACCCCACTACGAAGTCCATAGCTATATTCTCCCATTTCCATTTTGGAATAGGTAGCGGGTTAAGCATTCCAGCCGGCTTCTGATGTTCCAGCTTCACCCTCTGACATACTTCGCAGGCGGACACAAACTGTGCCACTTCTTTCTTCATCGCTGGCCACCAATAAACCTTCTTCAAATCTTGATACATCTTGGTGGCTCCGAGGTGAACGCTGTATCTTGCATTATGAGCCTCCCTCATAATGTCTCCTTTTAGCCCTATGTCATCTGGTACACACAATCGACTCCCATAGCGGAGGATCCCCTTACTGTCAAATCTGAACTCACTGTCTTTGCCTGACTGAACAGTCCTGGCAATCTTCACTAACTCTGGGTCCTCATGCTGTTTCTGAGCCACTTGCTCCAGAAACACAGGTGTCACTCTCATCTGGGCCACTAAAGCACCTGTACCAGACAATTCCATCTGTAGACCTTCATCAATGAGCTTGTAAAACTCCTTCACCACTGGTCTCCTCTCTGCCGTGATGTGGGATAGACTGCCTAGTGACTTCCGGCTTAGGGCGTCTGCCACGACATTCGCCTTACCCGGATGATACTGAATCTTGCAATCATAGTCACTCAGCAGCTCAACCCATCTCCTCTGTCTCAAGTTCAAATCTCTTTGACTCAGGATGTACTGCAGGCTCTTATGATCTGTAAAGATCTCACATTTTACCCCATAGAGGTAGTGCCTCCACATCTTGGGTGCAAAGATTACTGCTGCCATCTCTAGGTCATGCGTGGGGTAATTCAACTCATGCTTCTTCAGCTGCCTAGAAGCATAAGCAATCACCCTCTCATTCTGCATCAGCACACAACCCAGTCCCACACGGGACGCATCATAAAAGACTGTAAAGTCCTCATCACTAGATGGCAGAGCTAAAACTGGTGCTGAAGTCAACCTCTTCTTAAGCTCTTCAAAACTCTCTTCACACTGGTCGGTCCACAGAAACTTCTGATTCTTCCTGGTTAATCTGGTTAGAGGAGCTGCTATCTTTGAGAAGTCCTGAACGAACCTCCTGTAGTAACCTGCCAAACCCAAGAAACTCCTAATCTCCGTCACTGAAGTGGGTCTAGGCCAGTTAGCCACAGTTTCTGTCTTCTTGGGGTCCACCTCAATCCCATTCTCTGACACTACATGCCCCAAGAACGAAATGCTCCTCAGCCAGAACTCACACTTAGAGAACTTGGCATACAAGCCATGTTCCCTCAAGGTCTGCAGAACCAACCTCAGATGATGGGCATGCTCCTTTGCATTCCTGGAATACACCAAGATATCATCTATGAAGACAATAACAAAGTGATCCAGGTATTGACTAAACACTCTGTTCATGAGATCCATGAATGCTGTAGGGGCATTAGTTAACCCGAACGGCATTACAAGGAACTCAAAATGCCCATATCTGGTCCTAAAGGCTATCTTCGGCACATCCTCTTCCCTTATCCTTAGCTGATGGTACCCCGATCTCAGATCTATTTTGGAGAAACAACCTGCTCCAGCTAGCTGGTCGAATAGATCGTCGATCCTTGGCAATGGGTACTTATTCTTGGTAGTGACTTTGTTCAACTGCCTGTAGTCGATACAAAGTCTAAGGGATCCATCCTTCTTTCTTACAAACAAAACTGGTGCACCCCAAGGTGAGGTGCTCAGTCGGATGAAGCCCTTTTCTACCAACTCTTGCAACTGTTCTTTCAATTCTTTCAACTCGGCTGGAGCCATCCTGTAGGGAGGGATAGAGATCGGTCGGGTTCCAGGCATCAATTCTATCTCGAACTCTATCTCCCTAGCAGGTGGTAAACCTGGCAGCTCGTCTGGGAAGACATCTAGAAACTCTCTAACCACTGGCACTGAGGCGGGCTCTCTAACCTGACTGCTAAGCTCTCTCACATGAGCCAAATACCCCTGACATCCCTTTCTAAGCAACCTACGAGCCTGAAGAGCTGATATCAGACCTCTAGGTGTACCCCTCCTGTCTCCCCTGAAGACAACCTCTGATCCATCCCGACCTCTGAATCTGACTACCTTGTCCCTGCAGTCCAAGGTAGCACCATGGGTAGATAACCAGTCCATCCCTAGAATGACGTCAAAATCTGTCAAATCTAGAACCACCAGGTCGGCGGACAAGCATCTTCCCTCAACAAACACAGGACTACACTGGCAGACTGACTCTGCCACTGATGGATCACATTTGGGTCCACTGACCCAGAGAGGACACTCTAACTCAGAGATCATCAACCCCAACCTCTGGACGGCTCTCGGAGCAATAAAAGAATGAGATGCACCAGGGTCCATCAAGGCATACACATCTGAACAACCAATGACTAAATTACCTGCCACCACGATGTTAGATGCATCTGCCTCCTGCTGAGTCATCGTGAAGATCCGTGCTGGAGCTGATGGACCTTCACCTCTGAAACCCGCTGAAGAAGAGGCTGCCCCTCTCCCTCTGCCTCTGCCACTGGCCTGAGTCATGGTTGGAGCTGCTGGCTGAGCCACACTACCAGAAGCTGTCTGCTGAGACTGTGCTCCAAAAGCTGCTCTAGGACACTCCCGAGCCATGTGTCCCTCTTGCCCGCATCTGAAGCAGGCTGCTGTCCCAGCTCGGCAAACTCCCCTGTGTAGCCTACCACACTTTGCACAAACCGCATTATCCGCGCCAGAGCTTGAGCCACTCCCTAGTCCCAGACTAGACTTGACCTTGTTCCAAAACTTGTTCTTCTTGGGCTTCCTAGTGGTGTTACTCCACTTTTTGCTACCTGAAGCTGCTGCACTGAAGGAAGAAGAGCCTGGGGTCTTGGAACCAGAAGGCTGTGCCACTGACTGCTTAATTGTTCCCTGAACGATGGCACTGGCCTCCATCTTCCGGGCCATATCCACTATGGCATGGAAGCTCTCCCTATCTGCTGACTGGATCAAGGAGGAATATCTGGAGTGGAGTTTCATGATATACCTCCTTGACCTTTTCTGGTCTGTGTCAAGGTTTTGCCCTGCAAATGGCAACAGCTCCAAGAATCTGTCTGTGAACTCCTCTACACCCATCTCATCAGTCTGCCTCAACTGTTCAAACTCTAACATCTTCAGCTCCCTTGAACTATCGGGAAAAGCCCATCCTGCAAACTCGTTTGCAAACTCTTCCCAAGACATGCTGTCTACCCTCGGGTTCACATAGTTCTTGAACCACTCTCGTGCCTTCTTGCACTTAAGCGTGAACCCAGCCATCTGAATGGCTCTACTATCATCAGCCCCAATCTCATCTGTGATCACCTTAACCCTTTCAAGGTACACAAACGGGTCATCCCCTTTTTCATACTGGGGAGCACCCAACTTCATGTAGTCTGTCATCTTGACCTTGCTCCCACTGGCTGAGCTAGGTCTAGGAGGTTGAGTAACTGGGGCTGCTGGTTCTGTAGGTAGTGGAGGTGGTGCAACATTTTCTGAGGTAGGGTTTGGATAATAAGGTGGGGGTGGATACATTAGGTATTGTGAATATGGTGGGTAGTAGGGTGGGTATGGCATCTGTGTGGGATAAGGGGTGAAACTAGGGTAATCCGATGTACCTCCCATCGAATACCCGGGATTTTGTGAGAAGTGTGGTAGTGGGGTGGCTGAACAAATCCCGAGGCCTGAGTGCCTCCTTGGGACTCTCCCATTCCCTCTTCTGACATGCTAACTCCAAAACTGCCATCCCTTCTCTGCTCTACATCCATATCATCCCCCATGTCCTTAGACGCTCCTCCCTGAACTGTTCCTCTGACTGATCTACTTCTACCCAGATCCAAAGACCTTCTAGGGTCTCTTGCTACTCTTTCTCGGTTAGACCTACTAGACAATGCCCTAGGCAATGCTGGAGGACGGGCGCTCATGCCCTCATCCTCAGGTGGCACTCCAGTCAATCTTGTTGATCGACGAGTTCCCCTCATTCTGTTTCTGAAAAACAGCACACATAGCACAAACATTAGCATCATATGGTTCATGTGGGCACACATGAACCCTCATCACATACATCACATATCATTAATGCACATGCATATAATCATGGCATTTCACATCATCAAACAAGACAGGACTCCACATCCTATCCTAGTGGACATGATCTTCCTATTGTGCTTGACCTTCTATAACATCTATGAGCCCGACACTCTAGGTCCGACCATATGAACCTAGGGCTCTGATATCATTCTGTAACGACCTGAAAATCGGACCGCTACCGGCGCTAGGATCCAGATCGGCTTAAGGCCGCCGGGACCCGTAGCAAGCCTGACATGTAACCTGAAAACCTGATTAATCCCATACATGATCAACAAACATTCATAAAAATTTAAAACTTTTCTTTCATTCATTTCTCATACACCAAACTCAACCTGTGCATGCACTGAACATAATCATCATCGTAAACTTGACCCCTCTATGGGATCTCATTAATGCCCCCAATGGGTGGCATAACATATGTTGAGTTGGCTAACATCTATATCATAAAACATCTAAGATCATGTATTTAAAAGGGATAACAACATCCATAGGGTCAAGCACAACTTCTAATCCTCATTATCATTATACATAACATAACTATTCAACTTTACATTATCTTACAATTTATCATGTCCACTTTCTAACTATTACAAGCATAAGACTTTACTCTTCTTGACTTCTCTGTCTAGCCCGTACCTGCAATCCTGGGGGATTAGGGAAAAAGGGGTGAGCTACTAGAGCCCAGTGAGCAGAATAATAGAAAACAACATTTAAAACTCATGCCATCATGTAATGCAACACATCACAGCAAATCACATCTCGGACGGTATTGTCACCGATAGTCCTCTACATTCCAAAGTGCCGGGACGTAGAATGGGTACAACCGGTCTTTCTCTTAACATAACTTATCATACATACCAATGTGCCAGGGACGTAGAATGGGTACAACCTGGACTTTCTCTTACATAGTGCCAGAGACGTAGAATGGGTACAACCTGGACTTCCATACCATCTCATGCCGTAGCATCATCATATCATATGAGGACTAAAGGATCATTCAATAACCAATCCACATCAACATCATAAATGCAATGCAACATATTCGTGAATTCTAATGCAAGCAACCTAATTTATCACATGGCATTCATGATGTATGAACATGCTCAACTGTATAATTCATTTGCTTAAAAACATAAGGTTTATTCTACTCTACTCACCTCTGGCCGAAGCTCTACTGACTCAGAAGCAGCTAACTCACTGCTGGGGTCCTCGGTTCCTCGGGTCCGAACCTACACAGGTGGACTCAAATGAGGGACCAAACAACTAGAACATAACTCTAAAAATATCCCCCAAAAACCCCCTAAAACACCTCAAAACAATCATGCAAAAACATGCAAAGGAAGGCAGAACAGGGCAGGTTCGGCGGCACCTTCGGCGGCCGAAAGTCCCTCCAGAGCCGAAACCCAGGCAGGTTCGGCGGCACCTTCGACGGCCGAAAGTCCCAGACAGAGACGAAAGTCTCTTTTCGGGGGCAACTTCGGCAGCTGAAAGGCCTGCCTCCCCAGCCATGTTCGGCGGCCGAAAGTTCCTTCGGCTGCCGAACCTGGTTTCTGCCAAAGGGCAGAAAGTTGGCTCCTTTATGCACATTTGCCTCCCAACTCTTCCATATGCATATAACTCATTCAAATCATGCAAATATACATACATTGGCTCCTAGGGGCTTCAAACTAACTTAAACCCCAACTACAACACACAACAACAACACAAATCCAACATACATTGCTCAAAACATAACATTAACTCAAAAACCTAACTATGAGCTAAACATGCATTCTACCCCATAGATCTTGCATAAAACTTACTTTAAACATGAAATGAGTTTAAGATCGGCTCTTACCTCTTGAAGATTGAGAGAGAGACGTCCTAAACTCAGAGGTGGGAGATTTTGAGTTCTTGAACCTCAAAACTCCAAAACTTGCTTTAAACTCGAAAATTTTCAAAGGAAAACAAAAACTTGTGAAAAACTTGAAAGATTTGAAGGAAAAGGCTCAAGATTGGTGAGGAACGGCGGAGAACTCACCTTGGCCGACAATGGGGAGAAAAGCTCGCCCGTTTTCGGCTAAGGGACCCTTTTATAGTGGCTGGCCAGGCCACGCTCGGGGGCCGAATGTGCCTCCGCATGCATGCCATGTTCGGCGGCCGAACTTGAGGTTCGGCGGCCGAACCTGGACTTTCCTCAACCTTTGCCTTCGGGGGCCTAAGGCACACCCGAAATGCAAGCATGATCGGCGGCCGAACTTTGAGTTTCGGCGGCCGAACCTGAGTTTTCCTCCAAGGATATTTTCATTCAAAAACTCATTTCCTCTTTACTTAAAATCATCAAAAACATTAAAACATTTCATGAAAACATGGTTTTACCCTTCTAGAGGTCTCCGACATCCGAGATTCCACCGGACGGTAGGAATTCCGATACCGGAGTCTAGCCGGGTATTACAGAATTGGGAGAATGGTATGGTAAGAGCAACGGGCCAATGACTTATCAAATTAAGTGGAGGATAGCAACAATCTCTCAAGAGAATCTCTCGGTGACAACATACTACACTAAATTAAAACAACTACGGGATGAATTAGCAAATATTGTGTCGATAGCTCCACGCAGCTGTGGGTCTGAAAAGCTCACCACAGAAATTCATAATGTCGATCATCTAATGCAATTTTTTATGGGACTCAACGATGCCTTCGATCAAGTCCGCAGTCAAGTATTGCTCCTAGATCCATTACAGACGGTAAATAAAGCCTTCTCAATGGTTCTGCAAGTGGAATCTCAAAAGGAAGTTCAAACCAACCTGATAAGCGGTTGTCGAAGCCGTAAAAAATAAACCTATTATCAATCAACAATAAACTTGTAGATAGTGGCAATAGGGTCGAACCACAGGGAATTGACGCCAAAGATTTTCCTAATAATGACTAGGTAAATAGCAAGTAAATAAAAGAGGGGGGTTTTGATTTGATGATTAAAATTAAATAGCAAAAGAAAGCAATAATTTAAAGATGAGTAAATCAATAAGAGAAAAGCTTCTAGTTGAAGTATGGATCTTTTTCAGATTGTTTAGAATTGATCATTGATTCTTTAATACTCCTATTTATCTCAACAAATTAGCTTAGGATGTGGAAGACGCTTCTCACAATCCAAATTCCTTCTTAGTTCTAGTTTGATTAGGAAACGTTCGCTAATCAAACACTAGTTAACAAGTTGCCAAGGAACGTCCTTGGGGCCTTTGGCATCGAACAACTGTTGACTGCATTAAGACTTAGAGAAACCCAATTCTATCCTTGCCAACCGCGTGGTCAAGTTTAGATTATGCAATTTGATTAAATGTGTATTTGAACAACCTAAGCAATTACGGACCTAAATCATTCAAACAATATTACTTAAGCAATTTAAAAGCAATGGGCCCTTATTGATTCTAAAAGCAAAGTAATAATTATGGAAAGCTCAAATTGCATAAATATTGATAATAAATAGAAGTTTAACAATGGAGATTTAAATCTCCCAATTCATCACAAAATCTGAAATTCACCAACTTCAACTAGAAAAGGATGGAATTTAGCCACTCATGGTGGACAAAATCTCAAAAGAAAGAAAAGAAAAGAAAGGAAGAAAGCTGCTGTAATTTTCTGCAGTATTGCTGAAGATGAGATGATGAGATGTTGGTTTGGATGCTGCCCTTATATAGCTGGAGAATCCCAATTCCAATTTGATTAGGGTTTTGGAATCTCAATTTGATTTGGTCTTCTTTGTAGTCTTTGATTCCTCTTTGGATTTTGTATTTGATTGAGAATGGAACTCTCTAAGTGAAGGGTGTGGCTCTTGGGACTGATCTTGTGGTGTTTGAAGTGGATTTGGACTTCTTTTGTAACGCCCCGGAAATCCGGACCGCTACCGGCGCTAGGATCCAGATCGGCGTAAGGCCGCCGGGACCCGTAGCAAGCCTAATCTGTAATCTGTGAACCTGTTTCATCCCATACATGATCCAAACATATACATAAAAATTAAAACTTTTCTTTCATACATGCTATCATCAACTAACTCAACCTGTGCATATTCTGAACATATACATAACATAATCCCTCTGTGGGATCTCATCAAGCCTCAAAGGCAAAACAACAGGTGTTGAGTTAATTTACATAAACATCATATCATAAGATCATGTACATACAAAAGGGATTAGCAACACACTATGGTCAAGCACAACTCTAACCTCAATAACCTCAATACATAACATACTGAAAGTTCTTACATTACATCATAATACAATTGTCATGTCCACAATCTAACTATTACATACATATGACTTTTCTCTTCTTGCCTGCTCTATCTCCCATACTTGCAAACCTGGGGGTTAGGGGAGAGGGGTGAGCTAGATGCCCAGTGAGTAGAACTATAAAACATAATTAAAACCATGCTCTCATGAAATGCATCACTGCACAAACATTTCACATCATGGACGGACTGACCCAAAAGTCCCCCTAGCTCCATGCCCGGCCCTATTATGGGCACCACAGGACTTCGTATGCCCGGCCCTATTATGGGCACCACAGGACTTCGTAACTCGGAGCTATTGCCCGGCCCTATTATGGGCACCACAGGACTTCGTATATAGGGCTATGAGTCGTGCAATGTCCATCCCCATCAACAAATAGTAATGCAATGCAACATATTCGTGATTCTAATGAAATCACCCTAATACATAACATGGTATTCATGATGCATGAACATGCTTAAAACATTTGCTTTTAAATAAGAGTTGTGTTCCACTCACCTCTGGCTGACTCTGACAATCTCTGTAGCAGCTGGCTCACTGCTGGGGTCCTTGGTTCCTCGGGTCCGAACCTACACAGGTGGACTCCAATGAGGGACCAAACATACATAAACATGACTCTAGTATATCCCCCAAGAACCCCCCTAAAACATCTTGAAATAACCATGGAAAAATATGCATGAAATGGCTGAACAGGGCACTTTCGGCGGCACCTTCGGCGGCCGAAAGTCCTAGACAGAGACGAAACTCAGGTAGGTTCGGCGGCACCTTCGGCGGCCGAAAGTGCCAGACAGAGACGAAAGTCTCTTTTCGGGGGCAACTTTGGCAGCCGAAAGGCCTGCCTCCCCAGCCATGTTCGGCGGCTGAAAGTGCCTTCGGCTGCCGAACCTGGTTCCTGCCAAAGGGCAGAAACTTGGCTCCCTTTGCACATTTCACCTCCAAACCTTCCAAACATGCATATTTTTCAACCAAAGCATGCGTACAAGTTCCTAGGGGCCTCAAACAAACATATACCCCATCTACAACACTTCAAACACAACCAAAACAAGCTACATTGTTCATCAAAGCATCAAAACCCATAAACTCAACAACAAGCCTAAACATGCATTCTACCCCTTAAAACTTCATAAAACTTGTTTAAAACATAATGTAAGCTAGAGATCGACTCTTACCTCTTGAAGATCGAGAGTAGAGGCGATCTAACTTGGAATTGGGAGAGATTGAACTCCTTGGGTCTCCAAGTTCAAAACTTGCTCAAAACTTGCTTCAAAAGCTTAAAACTTCAAAATAAGATGAAAGCTTGTAAAAATCATGCAAGAATCTGAAGAAAACACTCAAGATCGAGGGAGGAGCGGCGGAGACTCACCTTGGCCGACAATGGGAGAGAAAAAGCTCGCCCGTGCGGACCAAAGGGACCCTTTTATATGTGGCTGGCCAGGCCAGGTTCGGGGGCCGAATGTGCCTCCGCATCCATGCAATGTTCGGCGACCGAACATAAGGTTCGGCGGCCGAACCTGCACTTCCCTCACTCATGCTTTCGGGGGCCTAACGTGCCTCCTAATCACATGCATGTTCGGCGGCCGAACTTGTCTTTCGGCGGCCGAACCTGGGTTTTTCCTTAAAGAATTTTCATGCAAAAACTTATTTAAAATCATACTTAAAACATTAAAATACATGAAAACATTTTTATAAAACATGATTTTACCCTTCTAGAGGTTTCCGACATCCGAGATTCCACCGGACGGTAGGAATTCCGATACCGGAGTCTAGCCGAGTATTACATTCTCCCCCCCTTAAGAACATTCGTCTCCGAATGTTCCTCAACTATCACATGCAAAGCACACACATAACATACACACATATAACACATAAAACACATAGGGACTAACCTTAAAAGAGATGGGGATATTGCTGGAGCATGGACTCCCGTGTCTCCCAGGTACACTCCTCGACATTGTGGTGATTCCAAAGGACTTTCACCATCGGGATTTCCTTGTTCCTCAACTTTCTGATCTGAGTGTCTAGGATCCGTACTGGTTGTTCAACGTAAGTGAGATCCTCTTGGATCTCCACATCAGGCTCACTAAGAACCTTACTCGGATCTGACACGAACTTCCTCAACATGGAAACATGGAAAACCGGATGGATTCTTTCCATAGAAGCAGGCAAGTCCAGCTTGTACGATACATTCCCAACCTTTTGCAAGACCTCAAAGGGCCCGATGTACCGTGGAGCTAGCTTACCTTTCTTTCCGAACCGAACCACCCCTTTCATTGGAGACACCTTGAGCAATACTAGATCCCCCTCCTGAAACTCTACCTGTTTCCTGCGGATGTCTGCATAACTCTTCTGCCTGCTTGTAGCAGTCTTGATCCTTTCTCTGATCATGGGCACCACCCTGCTGGTGATCTCTACGAGTTCGGGCCCTGCCAAGGCCTTCTCTCCTACTTCTTCCCAACAGACGGGTGATCTGCACTTCCTCCCATACAAAGCTTCATATGGGGCCATCCCTATGCTAGCATGATAGCTGTTATTGTAGGCGAACTCCACCAAGGGTAGATGTTGCCTCCAAGAACCGCCAAAATCCAGCACACACATTCTGAGCATATCCTCAATAGTCTGGATGGTCCTCTCTGACTGTCCATCAGTCTGGGGGTGGAAGGCAGTACTGAAATCCAACCTGGTACCCATAGCATTCTGCAGACTCCGCCAAAACCTGGAAGTGAACTGGGGCCCTCTATCTGACACTATAGACACTGGGACCCCATGCAGCCTGACAATCTCGTCAACATACACCTGCGCTAACTTATCCACAGAGTAGTTGCTCCTAACAGGGATGAAGTGAGCAGATTTGGTGAGTCTGTCCACAATCACCCATATGGAGTCTAGTCTGTTGGATGTTGCCGGTAACCCCACTACAAAATCCATGGCGATATTCTCCCATTTCCACTCTGGAATCGGCAGTGGGTTAAGCATTCCAGCCGGCTTCTGATGTTCCAGCTTCACCCTCTGACATACTTCGCAGGCTGACACAAACTGTGCCACTTCTCTCTTCATAGCTGGCCACCAATACACTCTCTTCAGATCTTGATACATCTTGGTGGCTCCAGGGTGAATGTTGTATCTTGCATTATGAGCCTCTCTCATAATGTCTCCCTTTAGCCCTATGTCATCTGGTACACATAGTCTGCTCCCATAGCGGAGGATCCCCTTACTGTCGAATCTGAACTCACTATCTTTGCCTGACTGAACAGTCCTGGCAATCTTCACTAACTCTGGGTCCTCATGCTGTTTCTGAGCCACCTGCTCCAGAAACACGGGTGTTACTTTCATCTGGGCTATCAAAGCACCTGTACCAGACAACTCCATCTGTAGACCTTCATCAATGAGCTTATAAAATTCCTTCACCACCGGTCTCCTCTCTGCCGTGATGTGGGATAGACTGCCAAGTGATTTCCGGCTTAAGGCATCAGCTACCACATTAGCCTTACCCGGATGGTACTGTATCTTGCAATCATAGTCACTGAGCAGCTCTACCCATCTCCTCTGCCTCAAGTTCAGCTCTCTCTGGCTCAAGATGTGCTGCAGGCTCTTATGATCTGTGAAGATCTCACATTTTACCCCATAGAGGTAATGCCTCCACATCTTGAGGGCAAAGATAACTGCTGCCATCTCAAGGTCGTGGGTGGGGTAATTCAACTCATGCTTCTTCAGCTGTCTAGAGGCATAAGCGATCACCCTACCATTCTGCATCAACACACAACCCAAGCCTACTCTGGACGCATCACAGAACACTGTGAAATCCTCATTGCTGTTTGGCAGAGCTAACACTGGTGCTGAAGTCAACCTCTTCTTGAGCTCCTCAAAGCTTTCCTCACACTGGTCGGTCCACTCAAACCTCTGGTTCTTTCTGGTCAATCTGGTTAGAGGAGCTGCAATCTTTGAGAAGTCCTGAACGAACCTCCTGTAATAACCAGCCAAACCCAAGAAACTTCTGATCTCTGTCACTGAGGTGGGTCTTGGCCAGTTAGTCACAGCTTCAACCTTCTTGGGGTCCACCTCTATCCCATTCTCTGATACTATATGCCCCAAGAATGATATGCTCCTTAACCAGAACTCACACTTGGAGAACTTGGCATACAAGCCATGTTCCCTCAAGGTCTGTAGTACAATCCTCAGATGATGGGCATGCTCCTCTGCATTCCTGGAATACACTAAGATATCATCTATAAAGACAATAACAAAGTGATCCAGGTACTGTCTGAATACTCTGTTCATGAGGTCCATGAATGCTGCAGGGGCGTTAGTTAACCCAAACGGCATTACAAGGAACTCATAGTGCCCATATCTGGTCCTGAAAGCTGTCTTCGGTATGTCTTCTTCCTTTATCCTCAGCTGATGGTACCCCGATCTCAGATCTATTTTGGAGAAACAACCCGCTCCTGCTAGCTGGTCGAATAGATCATCGATCCTTGGCAATGGGTACTTGTTCTTGGTAGTGACTTTGTTCAACTGCCTGTAGTCGATACAAAGTCTGAGGGATCCATGCTTCTTTCTTACAAACAGCACTGGAGCACCCCAAGGTGAGGTACTCGGTCGGATGAAACCCTTATCTACCAGATCTTGCAACTGCTCTTTCAATTCTTTCAATTCTGCTGGTGCCATCCTGTAGGGAAGGATAGAGATCGGTCTAGTTCCAGACATTAGTTCAATCTCGAACTTTATCTCCCTAGCAGGTGGTAGTCCTGGAAGCTCTTCTGGAAAGACATCCAGAAATTCTCTGACAACTGGCACTGAGGCTGGCTCCCTGACCTGACTATCTAGCTCTCTCACGTGAGCTACATACCCCTGACATCCCTTCCTAAGCAGCCTACGAGCCTGTAGGGCCGATATCAGACCTCTAGGCGTACCCCTCTTGTCTCCTCTGAAGACGACCTCTGACCCGTTTTGATCTCTGAACCTGACTACCTTGTCCCTGCAGTCCAAGGTAGCACCATGGGTAGATAGCCAATCCATCCCTAGAATGACGTCAAAATCTGTCAAGTCTAGAACCACAAGGTCGGCGGAGAGGCATCTTCCCTCAATAAAAACTGGACTGTACCGGCAGACTGACTCTGCCACTGACGGGTCACACTTGGGTCCACTGACCCATAGGGGACACTCTAACCCAGAGACCATCAACCCTAACCTCTCAACTGCCCTCGGAGCAATAAAAGAATGGGATGCACCCGGATCCATCAATGCATACACATCAGAACACCCATTGATGAGATTACCTGACACCACGGTGTTGGATGTGTTCGCCTCCTGCTGAGTCATGGTGAAGATCCTGGCTGGAGCTGATGGACCTTCACCTCGGGAACCAGAAGAAGAGGCTGCCCCTCTCCCTTTACCTCTGCCACTGCCCTGTGTTGTGGCTGGAGCTGCTGGTTGTGCCACACTACCTGAGGCTGTCTGTTGGGGCTGGCCCATGAAAGGTGCTCTAGGATAATCCCGAGCTATGTGTCCCTCCTGACCACATCTAAAACATATATTGGTCCCAAACCGACACCTTCCCTGGTGTGGCCTCCCACACCTTTGGCATTCTGCACCGTCTGAGCCTGAACTCGAGCCACCGCCAAATCCCAGACCGGATTTCAGCTTATTCCAGAACTTGTTCTTCTTAGGCTTCTTGGTGTTACTCCATCTCTTACTACCTGAACTCTGAGTAGAGGGTCCTGGCCCTCCTCTGCCTGGGGTCTTAACCCCTGAAGATTGGGTCACCGACTGCTTCACTGACCCCTCAATAATAGCACTGGCCTCCATTCTTCGTGCCATATCTACCACAGTGTGAAAACTTTCCCTCTCAGCTGATTGAATCAATGAGGAGTACCTGGACTGTAATTTCATGACATATCTCCTGGCCTTCTTTGCATCTGTATCTAGAGCTTGCCCTGAGAAGGGTAATAGCTCCAGAAATTTATTTGTGTACTCCTCTATGTTCATGTCTTCTGTCTGCCTCAGTTGCTCAAACTCAATCATCTTCAACTCTCTGGAACTATCTGGAAAGGCCCATCCAGCAAACTCATTGGCAAATTCCTCCCATGTCATACCGTCTAGTCTCGGATCCACATAACAATTGAACCATTCCCGTGCCTTCTTGCACTTTAAGGTGAACCCTGCCATCTCAATGGCTCTTCTGTCATCTGCCCCTAGCTCATCAGTGATCGTCTTCACTGCTCTCAGGTATTCAAAGGGATCATCCCCTGACTTGTATTTAGGAGCATCCAGCTTAAGGTAAGCTGTCATCTTCACCTTACTCCCACTGGCTGAGCTAGTTCTAGGAGGTTGAGCAACTGGGACTGTTGGTTCTGTAGGTGGTGGAGGTGGGGGTGCAGTATTCCCCGAGGTGGGGTTTGCTGGGTGAGGATGGAAGGATGAGGGTGGATAGGCTGGGTACTGTGGGTAAGGTGGATAGAAAGGTGGATAAGGCATGTGAGTAGGGTAGGGGTTAAAGCTGGAGAAATCCGATGTACTTCCCATCGGATACCCGGGACTCTATGCATAGGGTGGGTAATAAGGTAGAAAACCATACCCCGAGGCCTGAGTGCCTCCTTGTGACTCCCCTGTCCCTTCTTCTGACATGCTAACATCCAGATTCCCATCCCTCCTCTGATCTTCTTCCATAACCTCCCTCACATCTGAAGAACTTCCTCCTCTTTCTGTCCCCCTTCTGCTAGTATCAAAAGACCTTCTAGGGTCCCTTGACACTCTTTCCCTGTTTGTTCTGCATGACATTGCCCTAGGCAATGTGGGAGGACGGGCGCTCGTGCCCTCATCCTCTGGTGGGACTCCTGTCAATCGTGCAGATCGACGAGTTCCTCTCATCCTGTTTTCTGAAAAACAGCACATAACTCACAAGCATTAGCATCATATGGTTCATGTGGAAACACATGAACCTGCATCTCATACATGGCAAACATAGCATATCATTTATGCGCATGCATATAGTCATGGCATATCACATCATCATAGCAAGACAAGACTCTACATCCTATCCTAGTGGACATGACTTTTTCCTATTGTGCTTGAACTTCTATAACCTCTATGAGCCCGACACGCTAGGTCCGACCATATGAACCTAGGGCTCTGATACCACTCTGTAACGCCCCGGAAATCCGGACCGCTACCGGCGCTAGGATCCAAATCGGCGTAAGGCCGCCGGGACCCGTAGCAAGCCTAATCTGTAATCTGTGAACCTGTTTCATCCCATACATGATCCAAACATATACATAAAAATTAAAACTTTTCTTTCATACATGCTATCATCAACTAACTCAACCTGTGCATATTCTGAACATATACATAACATAATCCCTCTGTGGGATCTCATCAAGCCTCAAAGGCAAAACAACAGGTGTTGAGTTAATTTACATAAACATCATATCATAAGATCATGTACATACAAAAGGGATTAGCAACACACTATGGTCAAGCACAACTCTAACCTCAATAACCTCAATACATAACATACTGAAAGTTCTTACATTACATCATAATACAATTGTCATGTCCACAATCTAACTATTACATACATATGACTTTTCTCTTCTTGCCTGCTCTATCTATCCCATACCTGCAAACCTGGGGGTTAGGGGAGAGGGGTGAGCTAGATGCCCAGTGAGTAGAACTATAAAACATAATTAAAACCATGCTCTCATGAAATGCATCACTGCACAAACATTTCACATCATGGACAGACTGACCCAAAAGTCCCCCTAGCTCCATGGACGGCCCTATTATGGGCACCACAGGACTTCGTATGCCCGGCCCTATTATGGGCACCACAGGACTTCGTAACTCGGAGCTATTGCCCGGCCCTATTATGGGCACCACATGACTTCGTATATAGGGCTATGAGTCGTGCAATGTCCATCCCCATCAACAAATAGTAATGCAATGCAACATATTCGTGATTCTAATGCAATCACCCTAATACATAACATGGTATTCATGATGCATGAACATGCTTAAAACATTTGCTTTTAAATAAGAGTTGTGTTCCACTCACCTCTGGCTGACTCTGACAATCTCTGTAGCAGCTGGCTCACTGCTGGGGTCCTTGGTTCCTCGGGTCCGAACCTACACAGGTGGACTCCAATGAGGGACCAAACATACATAAACATGACTCTAGTATATCCCCCAAGAACCCCCCTAAAACATCTTGAAATAACCATGGAAAAATATGCATGAAATGGCTGAACAGGGCACTTTCGGCGGCACCTTCGGCGGCCGAAAGTCCTAGACAGAGACGAAACTCAGGTAGGTTCGGCGGCACCTTCGGCGGCCGAAAGTGCCAGACAGAGACGAAAGTCTCTTTTCGGGGGCAACTTCGGCAGCCGAAAGGCCTGCCTCCCCAGCCATGTTCGGCGGCCGAAAGTGCCTTCGGCTGCCGAACCTGGTTCCTGCCAAAGGGCAGAAACTTGGCTCCCTTTGCACATTTCGCCTCCAAACCTTCCAAACATGCATATTTTTCAACCAAAGCATGCATACAAGTTCCTAGGGGCCTCAAACAAACATATACCCCATCTACAACACTTCAAACACAACCAAAACAAGCTACATTGTTCATCAAAGCATCAAAACCCATAAACTCAACAACAAGCCTAAACATGCATTCTACCCCTTAAAACTTCATAAAACTTGTTTAAAACATAATGTAAGCTAGAGATCGACTCTTACCTCTTGAAGATCGAGAGTAGAGGCGATCTAACTTGGAGTTGGGAGAGATTGAGCTCCTTGGGTCTCCAAGTTCAAAACTTGCTCAAAACTTGCTTCAAAAGCTTAAAACTTCAAAATAAGATGAAAGCTTGTAAAAATCATGCAAGAATCTGAAGAAAACACTCAAGATCGAGGGAGGAGCGGCGGAGACTCACCTTGGCCGACAATGGGAGAGAAAAAGCTCGCCCGTGCGGACCAAAGGGACCCTTTTATATGTGGCTGGCCAGGCCACGTTCGGGGGCCGAATGTGCCTCCGCATCCATGCAATGTTCGGCGGCCGAACATAAGGTTCGGCGGCCGAACCTGCACTTCCCTCACTCATGCTTTCGGGGGCCTAACGTGCCTCCTAATCACATGCATGTTCGGCGGCCGAACTTGTCTTTCGGCGGCCGAACCTGGGTTTTTCCTTAAAGAATTTTCATGCAAAAACTTATTTAAAATCATACTTAAAACATTAAAATACATGAAAACATTTTTATAAAACATGATTTTACCCTTCTAGAGGTTTCCGACATCCGAGATTCCACCGGACGGTAGGAATTCCGATACCGGAGTCTAGCCGGGTATTACATCTTTTCTTTGAATTTAGATTTTCTGCTCTTTTCCCGCCTCTGCTGTAAATTCTACTGTCAAGGTGATTTGGGCAGTTTCTGCGAGTGATTTGGGCAAATCACTCGCCCAATCTGCCCCAATCGTTCTCTGGGATTCAGTCCAGTTTCTGTCTCTGTCTCTGCGAGTGATTTGACCAGTTTCTACAAGTGATTTGGGCAAATCATTGACCCAATCACTTCTGCCTGTTGCCTCCAGGTTTCTGCTTTAGCTTGATTTGGGCAGTGATTTGGGCAAATCACTGACCCAATCACTTTTCTGTTATTTTCTGCACTTTTATTTTTCATTTTTCCAATTTCTTCCTTTTATATAAAAACAAGGTAAAAATCATAAATTAAGCTAAATAATGTGTAAATAAACAATAATAAAGATCATAAAAATGTGGCTAAATTATGTTTGATCAAATACCCCCACACCTAGCTTTTTGCTTGTCCTCAAGCAACAAATAACTTAGTCAATCAAACCCCTTTTTCTTTTGAGCCTAAGTACCACTTAATCAGCCCCCCCTAGACTCCTAAATTTTAGTATCACAGTATAGAGTACATGCACCAAGGTTGTTTCTTCTTTTCCTTGTTTCCCCTCACCTACCATGGTCAAGAAAAAGGTTTTTGATTTAATCATGCTTATTCTCTTTATATGAGCTCAATGCAACCTCTAAGAGTGATTTGCCCTTCTTTGAGTGTTTTATTTTATTTTATTCAACAGCACTTTTTATTCTTGCCTGAAAAAGTCACTAACCTTTTTACGCGAAGGTGCATATTGGTGATACCCACCCCCGGTTACTCAGTCAATCACTTGTTCAAGTGGCTACTAGCTCTGTTCATAGCTTATTTGGCCATTGGAACAGGTTTATGATTTGTGCTTTCTACTGTTTTTTTTTTTCTTTTTTCTTTTTTCTTTTCATGACAGTTTGGGCAAATCACCTCATAGGGAGTTACACTAACTTTTTATTTGCATGTATTTTTATTTTTATTTCCCTTGACCAATACAAATTTAGAGATTCAATTCAAGAAAAGAACTTCCAAAGTGAAGGTAGCACACTATAATTGATTCAATTTAGGCTTAAAGGGGTGGAAAATCAATGGGGTCATGAGATAGGAAGCTCTTTTAACCTTGTTATCTATGCTGAGTAGAGCAAAAGCTAAATCAAAATTCTGTGTGTGTGTGTAAAAAGTGAAAAAAATGTGTGAAAAAATTTTGGTGTGTGTTTATGGGGCAAAAAGATGCAAAAAGAAATAAAAAGAAAGCAAAAAGATAATGTAAACGGAAAAAATATAACCTAAACCTAACAGTAAATACCCCCACACCTATCCCAAACATTGTCCTTAATGTTTAAACATAAATATGAAAAAATTAATAAGGAGAAGGAAAGGGACTGCCTGGGATGTGGGTGATTTGAGCAGGTGATTTGGGCAAATCACCCGGCCAAATCACTGGCTGTCATGGTCTGTGGGCAGAAAGTGTTGAACCAGCAGCTGCAACATGCTTTCCATGTGCTGCATCCTATCTTGAGCCTCCACTGAATGGTCTTGAGGTGCCTTTTATGTCCTCCAAGGTCCACCCAATTGCTTTCTTGTGCTTCCTCAACACATCAAGGAGCTTTTCCTCTTCTTCTTAGCTGAGCTGGTTAGAAATAATTACTGGAAATGTATTTTCAGCCCCTAAAAAGGCATATTTGAGATGGCTGGGCAAGGGTTTCAGATCTCGTGTATCTGCTGCCTGTTCTGATTTCTGCTGTTTGCTGTCTGATTTGGGCTGTGATTTGGGCAGATTATCTGATGATCTGGGCAAATCACTCTCTGTTGTGCCTGTCTGCCCCAGTGATTTGGGCAGATCGTTTGGTGATTTGGGCAAATCACCCGCCACCAGCTGTGAACAGTACTCCATCTGGTCTGTATCAGTGTTGCTGTCCACTTTTTCCCTCCTGCAAAGACCTTCATAAAGTAAGTTTTCTTGATCATAATTAAAAATTTCTTGACTTAAATCATCAATAACATCAAGGCCATAAACATGAGAAACATCATTGGGAAATTTCATAGCATCATAAACATTAAATTTGATAATTTCCCCTTCTGTAACGACACGAAATCGGACCGCTACCGGCGCTAGGATCCAAATCGGCTTAAGGCCGCCGGGACCCGTAGCAAGCCTGGCATATAACCTGTAAACCTGTATAATCCCATACATAATCAATAACATGCATAAAAATTTAAAACTTTTCCTTCAACATCCAACTAAACCTGAACATACATGTACATAGTCATAATCATAATCGTGATCCCTCTATGGGATCTCATCAATGCCCCAACGGGCGATACAACATGAGATGAGTTGGCTTTTATAAACATTATAAAACATTTTTTGATCATGTAATAAAAGGGATACCTCAAACACAATGTCAAGCACAATATCTAATCCTCAATATCATTACATGACTGAAACTGTACTTTTACATAACATTAATACATTTATCATGTCCACACTATCTATTACGTAAACCAGACTTCATTCTCTTGCAAACCTCCTGGTCTACCCTGTACCTGCAATCCTAGGGAGATGGGAGAGGGGTGAGCTACTAGAGCCCAGTGAGCAGAATAATAAAACATTTAAATCATATGGATCATGGAATGCATCACATCACAGCTAATCACATCAAGGATAAAGCTGTCACCAATAGCCCTCTACATGGTCCAACTGTGCCAGAACGTAGAATGGGTCCTAGTCTTTCCCTTACATATCATAACATAACAGTGTCCAACTGTGCCAGAACGTAGAATGGGTCCTGATCTTTCCCTTACATATCATAACATAACAGTGTCCAACTGTGCCAGAACGTAGAATGGGTCCTGGTCTTTCCCTTACATGGTGCCAGCGAACGTAGAATGGGTCCCACTGGTCTTACATTCCGTACCGTACATATCACATCATCATATCATAGATCGAGGGCTATGGATCATCCAACATTCATCCACATCAACATTTAAAATGTGCAATGCAACATATTCGTGAATTCTAATGCAAGCAACCTAATTCATCACATGGCATTCATGATGCATGAACATGCTCAAAACTATTAATTTGCTTAAAAACATAAAGGTTTATTCCACTCACCTCAGGATAGCTCTGACCAGACACTGGGGCAACAGACTCACTGCTGGGGTCCTCGGTTCCTCGGGTCTGAACCTACACAGGTGGACTCAAATGAGGGACCAAACATACATGAACATAACTCTAAACTATTCCCCAAAAACCCCCTAAAACATCATAGAACAATCATAGAAAAACATGCAAGAAAGGGCTGGACAGGGCACTTTCGGCGGCAGGTTCGGCGGCCGAAGGTCCCTCCAGAGCCGAAAGTCAGGCAGGTTCGGCGGCACCTTCGGCGGCCGAAACTCCCAGACAGAGGCGAAACTCATGCATGTTCGACGGCACCTTCGGTGGCCAAAAGTGCCAGACAGAGACGAAAGTCTCCTTTCGGGGGCAAGCTTCGGCAGCCGAAAGGCCTGCCTTCCCAGCCATGTTCGGCGGCCGAAAGTTCCTTCGGCTGCCGAACCTGGTTTCTGCCAAAGGGCAGAAACTTGGCTCCCTTAAGCACATTTGTCTCCAAACTCATCCAAACATGCATAAACCTATTCTACAACACTCAAACACAAGCATACAAGTTCCTAGGGGCACCAACTAACTAAAACTCCATCTAAAACACATCAAACATACATTTGCAAGCCACATTGCTCAAAATCACACATTTATACCCATAAACATAACTATGACCTAAACATGCATTCTATCCCCATGAACTTCATAAAACTTACTTAAAACATAATATAAGCTAGAGATCGACTCTTACCTCTTGAAGATCGAGAGTAGAGGCGACCAAACTTGTAGTTGGAAGAGATTCGAGTTCTTGAACCTCAAAGCTCCAAAACTTTGCTCAAAAGCTCAAATCTTCAAAACGAAGTTAAAACAAGTGAAAAAACTTGAAAGATCTAGAGGAAAAACATCAAAGATCGGTGAGGGGCGGCGGAAAGCTCACCTTGGCCAAAAATGGGGAAAAGCTCGCCCGTTTTCGGCTAAGGGACCCTTTTATAGTGGCTGGCCAGGCCACGTTCGGGGGCCGAATGTGCCTCCGCATGCATGCCATGTTCGGCGGCCAAACTTGAGGTTCGGCGGCCGAACCTGGACTTCCCTCACTTGTGCTTTCGGGGGCCTAAATGCGCTCCCAAAGGCATGCATGTTCGGCGGCCGAACTTGAGGTTCGGCGGCCGAACCTGAGTTTTCCTCCAAGGTTGTTTTAATGCAAAAAAACTCATTTCCATTTTTCTTAAAACCATGAAATACCTTAAAACATTTTATGAAAACATGTTTCTACCCTACTAGAGGCTTCCGACATCCGAGATTCCACCGGACGGCCGGAATTCCGATACCGGAGTCTAGCCGGGTATTACATTCTCCCCCCTTAAGATCATTCGTCCCCGAATGTTCCTCAACTAGCACATAGCATGGCATAAAACATAACATACATACATAGCACATAAACACATAGGGATCTAACCTTAAAAGAGATGAGGGTACTGCTGGAGCATAGACTCCCGTGTCTCCCAAGTGCATTCCTCAAAATTGTGGTGGTTCCACAGGACTTTCACCATCGGGATTTCCTTGTTCCTTAGCTTTCTGATCTGGGTGTCTATGATCCGTACTGGCTGTTCAACATAGGTGAGATCCTCTTGGACCTCCTCATCCGGCTCACTAAGAACCTTACTCGGATCAGACACAAACTTCCTCAACATTGAAACATGGAAAACCGGATGGATCCTTTCCATTGAAGCAGGTAAATCCAGCTTGTACGACACGTTCCCAATCTTTTGCAAGATTTCAAAGGGTCCGATGTATCGTGGGGCTAGTTTACCTTTCTTCCCAAAGCGAACCACTCCTTTCATAGGAGACACCTTGAGCAATACCAGATCCCCCTCCTGAAACTCTAACTGTCTTCTGCGGATGTCTGCATAACTCTTCTGTCTGCTTGCAGCAGTCTTGATTCTTTCTCTGATTATGGGTACTACCCTGCTGGTAATCTCTACTAGCTCAGGCCCTGCCAAGGCCTTTTCCCCAACTTCTTCCCAGCAAACAGGTGACCTGCACTTCCTCCCATATAAAGCTTCATATGGAGCCATCTCGATGCTAGCATGGTGGCTGTTATTGTAGGCAAACTCCACCAAAGGTAGATGCTGCCTCCAAGAACCGCCAAAGTCCAGCACACACATTCTGAGCATATCCTCGATAGTCTGGATGGTCCTTTCTGACTGTCCATCAGTCTGGAGGTGGAAGGCAGTACTGAAATCCAACCTAGTACCCATGGCATTCTGCAGACTCCGCCAAAATCTGGAGGTGAACTGGGGCCCTCTATCTGACACTATCGAAACAGGAACCCCATGCAGCCTGACGATCTCATCCACATACACCTACGCCAACTTATCCACAGAATAGCCACTCCTGACAGGGATGAAGTGAGCAGATTTGGTGAGTCTGTCCACAATCACCCATATGGAGTCCACTCTGTTGGACGCTGCCGGTAACCCCACTACGAAGTCCATAGCTATATTCTCCCATTTCCATTCTGGAATAGGTAGCGGGTTAAGCATTCCAGCCGGCTTCTGATGTTCCAGCTTCACCCTCTGACACACTTCGCAGGCTGACACAAACTGTGCCACTTCTTTCTTCATAGCTGGCCACCAATAAACCTTCTTTAGATCTTGATACATCTTGGTGGCCCCGGGATGAATGTTGTATCTTGCATTATGAGCCTCTCTCATAATGTCTCCTTTTAGCCCAATGTCATCTGGTACACATAGTCTGCTCCCATGGCGGAGGATCCCCTTGCTGTCGAATCTGAACTCACTATCATTGCCTGACTGAACAGTCCTGGCAATCTTCACTAACTCCGGGTCCTCATGCTGTTTCTGAGCCACCCGCTCCAGAAACACGGGTGCCACTCTCATCTGGGCCACCAAGGCACCTGTACCAGACAACTCCATCCGTAGACATTCCTCCATGAGCTTGTAAAACTCCTTCACCACTGGCCTCCTCTCTGCCGATATGTGGGATAAACTACCGAGCGATTTCCAGCTTAAGGCGTCTGCCACAACATTCGCCTTACCCGGATGGTACTGAATCTTGCAATCATAGTCACTCAGCAGCTCCACCCATCTTCTCTGTCTCAAGTTCAAATCTCTTTGACTCAGGATGTACTGCAGGCTTTTATGATCTGTAAAGATCTCACATTTAACCCCGTAGAGGTAGTGCCTCCACATCTTGAGTGCAAAGATTACTACTGCCATCTCCAGGTCGTGTGTGGGGTAATTCAACTCATGCTTCTTCAGCTGCCTAGAAGCATAAGCGATCACCCTCTCATTCTGCATTAGTACACAACCCAGTCCCACACGGGATGCATCACAAAAGACTGTAAAGTCCTCATCACTAGATGGCAGAGCTAAAACTGGTGCTGAAGTCAACCTCTTCTTAAGCTCTTCGAAACTCTCTTCGCACTGGTCGGTCCACACAAACTTCTGATTCTTCCTGGTTAGTCTGGTCAGAGGAGTTGCTATTTTCGAGAAGTCCTGGACGAACCTCCTGTAGTAACCTGCCAAACCCAAGAAACTTCTAATCTCTGTCACTGAAGTGGGTCTAGGCCAGTTAGCCACAGTTTTTGTCTTCTTGAGGTCCACCTCAATCCCATTCTCTGACACTACATGCCCCAAGAACGAAATGCTCCTCAGCCAGAATTCACATTTAGAGAACTTGGCATACAAGCTATGTTCCCTCAAAGTCTGCAAGACCAACCGCAGATGATGGGCATGCTCCTCTGCATTCCTGGAATACACTAAGATATCATCTATGAAGACAATAACAAAGTGATTCAGGTATTGGCTAAATACTCTGTTCATGAGGTCCATGAATGCTGCAGGGGCGTTGGTTAACCCGAACGGCATCACAAGAAACTCAAAATGCCCATATCTGGTCCTGAAAGCTGTCTTCGGCACATCTTCATCCCTTATCCTTAGCTGATGGTACCCCGATCTTAGATCTATTTTGGAGAAACAACCCGCTCCTGCTAGCTGGTCGAATAGATCATCGATCCTTGGTAGAGGGTACCTATTTTTGGTAGTAACTTTGTTCAACTGCCTATAGTCGATACAAAGTCTGAGGGACCCATCCTTCTTTCTCACAAATAAGACCGGAGCACCCCAAGGTGAGGTACTCTGTCGGATGAAGCCCTTTTCTACCAGCTCTTGCAATTGCTCTTTCAACTCCTTCAACTCAGCTGGGGCCATCCTGTAGGGAGGGATAGAGATTGGTCTAGCTCCAGGCACCAACTCTATATCGAACTCTATCTCCCTAGCAGGTGGTAAACCTGGAAGCTCGTCTGGAAAGACATCCTGAAACTCTCTGACAACCGGCACCGAGGCTGGCTCCCTGACCTGACTACTAAGCTCTCTCACATGAGCCAAATACCCCTGACATCCCTTCCTAAGCAACCTATGAGCTTGAAGAGCTGATATCAGACCTCTAGGTGTGCCCCTCTTGTCTCCTCTGAAGACGACCTCTGACCCGTTCTGATCTCTGAACCTGACTACCTTGTCCCTGCAGTCCAAGGTAGCACCATGGGTAGATAGCCAATCCATCCCTAGAATGACGTCAAAGTCTGTCAAATCTAGAACCACAAGGTCGGCGGAGAGGCATCTTCCCTCAACAAAAACTAGACTGAACTGGCAGACTGACACTGCCACTGACGGGTCACACTTGGGTCCACTGACCCATAGGGGACACTCTAACCCAGAGACTATCAGACCCAATCTCTCAACGGCTCTCGGAGCAATAAATGAATGAGATGCACCCGGGTCCATTAAAGCATACACATCAGAACACCCAATGATGAGATTACCTGACACCACGGTGTTGGATGTGTTAGCCTCCTGCTGAGTCATGGTGAAGATCCTGGCTGGAGCTGATGGACCTTCACCTAGGGAACCAAAAGAAGAGGCTGCCCCTCTTCCTCTGCCTCTGCCACTGCCCTGAGTTGTGGCTGGAGCAGCTGGCTGTGCCACACTACCAGAAGCTGTCTGCTGGGGCTGGCCCATAAAAGGTGCTCTAGGACACTCCCGAGCCATGTGTCCCTCCTGTCCACATCTGAAACATGTATTGGTCCCAGCTCGACACACTCCCCTGTGCGGCCTTCCACATCTCTGGCATTCTGTACCATCTGAGCCTGAGCTCGAGCCACCGCCAAAATCCCAGACCGGATTTCAACTTATTCCAAAACTTATTCTTCTTCGGCTTCTTGGTGGTGTTATCCCACCTCTTCTTACTTGAGCTCTGAGAAGAGAGACTTGGCCCTCCTCTGCCTGGGGTCTTAACCCCTGAAGACTGGGTCACTGACTGCTTCACTGACCCCTCAACTATAGCACTCGCCTCCATCCTTCGAGCCATATCCACCACAGTGTGGAAACTTTCTCTCTCAGCTGACTGAATCAACGAGGAGTACCTAGAATGCAGCTTCATAACATATCTCTTGGCTTTCCTCGTATCTGTATCTAGAGCTTGCCCTGAAAAAGGCAATAGCTCCAAGAATTTATCCGTGAACTCCTCTACACCCATGTGCTCTGACTGCCTCAGTTGCTCAAACTCAATCATCTTCAGTTCTATGGAACTGTCTGGAAAAGCCCATCCCGCGAACTCATTCGCGAATTCCTCCCATCTCATACCGTCAAGTCTCGGGTCCACATAACACTTGAACCATTCCCGTGCCTTCTTGCACTTTAAAGTGAACCCTGCCATCTGAATGGCCCTGCTATCACTTGCCCCTAGCTCATCAGTTATTGTCTTCACCACTCTCAGATACTCAAAGGGGTCATCCCCTGACTTGTATTTGGGAGCATCCAGCTTAAGGTAATCTGTCATCTTTACTTTGCTCCCATCGGTTGAGCTAGGTCGGGGAGGTTGACTAACTGGGGCTGCTGGTTCTGTAGGTGGTGGAGGTGGGGGTGCAGCATTCCCCGAGGTGGGGTTTGCCGGGTTTGGATAGAAAGGTGAGGGTGGATAAGCTGGGTACTGTGTGTAAGGTGGATAGAAAGGTGGATAAGGCATGTAGGTAGGGTAGGGGTTAAAGCTGGAATAATCCGACGTGCCTCCCATCGGATACCCTGAACCCTGAGGAAAGGGTGGATAGTGGGGTGGAAAACCATAGCCCGAGGCCTGAACGCCTCCCTGAGACTCCCCTGTCCCTTCTTCCTCCATGCTCACATCCAGGTTCCCATCCCTCCTCTGATCCTCTTCTGTAACCTCCCTCACATCTGAAGAACTTCCTCCTCTATCAGTCCCCCTTCTGCTAGCATCAAAAGACCTTCTAGGGTCCCTTGACACTCTTTCTCTGTTGGCTCTACAAGACATTGCCCTAGGCAATGTAGGAGGACGGGCGCTCGTGCCCTCATCCTCAGGTGGCACTCCAGTCAATCGTGCAGATCGACGAGTTCCTCTCATCCTGTTTTCTGAAAAACAGTACACATCATACAAACATTAGCATCATATGGTTCATGTGAGCACACATGAACCCTCATCACATATACATCATTCATATCATAGCATCAATGCACATGTATATAATCATGGCATTTCACATCATCATACATGACAGGACTCCACATCCTATCCTAGTGGACATGATCTTTCCTATTGTGCTTGACCTTCTATAACATCTATGAGCCCGACACTCTAGGTCCGATCCTATGAACCTAGGGCTCTGATACCATTCTGTAACGACCCGAAATCGGACCGCTACCGGCGCTAGGATCCAGATCGGCTTAAGGCCACCGAGACCCGTAGTAAGCCTGACATATAACCTGTAAACCTGTATAATCCCATACATAATCAATAACATGCATAAAAATTTAAAACTTTTCCTTCAACATCCAACTCAACCTGAACATACATGTACATAGTCATAATCATAATCGTGATCCCTCTATGGGATCTCATCAATGCCCCAACGGGCGATACAACATGAGATGAGTTGGCTTTTATAAACATTATAAAACATTTTTTGATCATGTAATAAAAGGGATACCTCAAACACAATGTCAAGCACAATATCTAATCCTCAATATCATTACATGACTGAAACTGTACTTTTACATAACATTAATACATTTATCATGTCCACACTATCTATTACGTAAACCAGACTTCATTCTCTTGCAAACCTCCTGGTCTACCCTGTACCTGCAATCCTGGGGAGATGGGAGAGGGGTGAGCTACTAGAGCCCAGTGAGCAGAATAATAAAACATTTAAATCATATGGATCATGGAATGCATCACATCACAGCTAATCACATCAAGGATAAAGCTGTCACCAATAGCCCTCTACATGGTCCAACTGTGCCAGAACGTAGAATGGGTCCTGGTCTTTCCCTTACATATCATAACATAACAGTGTCCAACTGTGCCAGAACGTAGAATGGGTCCTGGTCTTTCCCTTACATGGTGCCAGCGAACGTAGAATGGGTCCCACTGGTCTTACATTCCGTACCGTACATATCACATCGTCATATCATAGATCGAGGGCTATGGATCATCCAACATTCATCCACATCAACATTTAAAATGTGCAATGCAACATATTCGTGAATTCTAATGCAAGCAACCTAATTCATCACATGGCATTCATGATGCATGAACATGCTCAAAACTATTAATTTGCTTAAAAACATAAAGGTTTATTCCACTCACCTCTGGATAGCTCTGACCAGACACTGGGGCAACAGACTCACAGCTGGGGTCCTCGGTTCCTCGGGTCCGAACCTACACAGGTGGACTCAAATGAGGGACCAAACATACATGAACATAACTCTAAACTATTCCCCAAAAACCCCCTAAAACATCATAGAACAATCATAGAAAAACATGCAAGAAAGGGCTGGACAGGGCACTTTCGGCGGCAGGTTCGGCGGCCGAAGGTCCCTCCAGAGCCGAAAGTCAGGCAGGTTCGGCGGCACCTTCGGCGGCCGAAACTCCCAGACAGAGGCGAAACTCATGCATGTTCGGCGGCACCTTCGGTGGCCGAAAGTGCCAGACAGAGACGAAAGTCTCCTTTCGGGGGCAAGCTTCAGCAGCCGAAAGGCCTGCCTTCCCAGCCATGTTCGGCGGCCGAAAGTTCCTTCGGCTACCGAACCTGGTTTCTGCCAAAGGGCAGAAACTTGGCTCCCTTAAGCACATTTGTCTCCAAACTCATCCAAACATGCATAAACCTATTCTACAACACTCAAACACAAGCATACAAGTTCCTAGGGGCACCAACTAACTAAAACTCCATCTAAAACACATCAAACATACATTTGCAAGCCACATTGCTCAAAATCACACATTTATACCCATAAACATAACTATGACCTAAACATGCATTCTATCCCCATGAACTTCATAAAACTTACTTAAAACATAATATAAGCTAGAGATCGACTCTTACCTCTTGAAGATCGAGAGTAGAGGCGACCAAACTTGGAGTTGGAAGAGATTCGAGTTCTTGAACCTCAAAGCTCCAAAACTTTGCTCAAAAGCTCAAATCTTCAAAACGAAGTTAAAACAAGTGAAAAACTTGAAATATCTAGAGGAAAAACATCAAAGATCGGTGAGGGGCGGCGGAAAGCTCACCTTGGCCGAAAATGGGGAAAAGCTCGCCCGTTTTCGGCTAAGGGACCCTTTTATAGTGGCTGGCCAAGCCACGTTCGGGGGCCGAATGTGCCTCCGCATGCATGCCATGTTCTGCGGCCGAACTTGAGGTTCGGCAGCCGAACCTGGACTTCCCTCACTTGTGCTTTCGGGGGCCTAAATGCGCTCCCGAAGGCATGCATGTTAGGCGGCCGAACCTGAGTTTTCCTCCAAGGTTGTTTTAATGCAAAAAAACTCATTTCCATTTTTCTTAAAACCATGAAATACCTTAAAACATTTTATGAAAACATGTTTCTACCCTACTAGAGGCTTCCGACATCCGAGATTCCACCGGACGGCCGGAATTCCGATACCGGAGTCTAGCCGGGTATTACACCTTCAAACTCCATGGTTAGTGTGCCATCATACACATCAATTTTTGTTCTGGCTGTGCTCAAGAATGGTCTCCCAAGTAGGATGTCAGAGGTGATTTTGCCCTTATCCTCCTCCATGTCAATCACATAAAAATCTGCTGGGAAGACTAGTTGGTCATCTTGTACCAACACATCTTCTAGCACTCCCTTGGGATGGACGACGGATCGGTCAGCCAATTGGATCACAATGCTGGTGCCCTTGAGTGTACCTGCATTCAACAAGTTAAAAATGGAAAGGGGCATGACATTGATTGATGCCCCAAGGTCGCACATGGCCTTCTTTATCCCTATGTTGCCTATTTTACATGAAATGGCAAACATTCCTCTATCCTTACATTTGGTTGGAAGTTTCCTTTGGATGACAGCTGAAACACACTCCCCCACACTTACCTTTTCACGTTCAGCAAGTTTCCTTCAGTTGGTGCATAGTTCTTTGAGAAATTTAGCATACCTTGGTATTTGTTTGACAACATCAAGTAGGGGTATGTTGATTTCTACCTTGCGGAGTGTCTCAAGTATCTCTTTCTCCTCTTTTTCTTTTTGAGATCTTGCAAATCTTTTGGGAAAGGGGTAAGGTACCTTGAATTTTTCTGCTGGTTGTTGTTTCTGCCTTTGACTGGATTCTGCTTGATCTGTTGATTTGGGCAGATCATCTGGTGATCTGGGCAAATCACTTTCTGTCAAGTCTGTCTGCTTACTGATTTGGGCAGATTGTCTGGGTGATTTGGGTAAATCACTGCCCTGATCACTTTCTGGCAGATTTTCTTCCATGGCATGTTTCTTCAATTTCTCAACCTTGCTGTCTTGCAGCTCTTTTCCACTCCTCAATGTGATGGCACTAACATTTTGTCTTGGATTTATCTCAGTTTGGGAGGGTAGCTTCCCTTGAGACTCAAATTTGCTCATTGAAGTGGCCATTTGGCTCACTTGTTTCTCAAGACTTTGCACAGTATTTGCTAAATTCTTCACAATCTCTTCAAGAGGTGCATTGGGGTTCTGAGGTGCAGCTTGAGCTTGGTTCCTTTGCTGGTAGCTTGGATATTGATTTCCCCTTGCATAACTGAAATTTGGATGGTCCCTCCAACCTGGATTATAAGTATTTGCATAGGGATCATACCTTCTTTGCCTATTGAAACCTCCAACAGCATTGACTTGTTGGTCCTCCTCTTGAAGGGAAGGACATAGATCAGTTGGGTGGTTGTTGGCACATATTCCATATGGCTTGGGCTGTTGAATTTGCTGAACTTGTTGGGTTTGACCCACAACAAGGCTACGGACAGCATTGGTGAGATCAGAAATTTGGGATGCTAGAATGGATGTACTCACCTCATTTATACTCCTTGATGGTGGCTCTTGGTCTCCAAATTGTTGAGAAGCTGCAGCCATGGTGGAAATTAATTCCCTCATCTCTCGAGGTGATTTTCTTTCAATTGATCCTCAACAAGCTGCATCAATAAATTTTCTCTCTGAGGGTAGCAGACCTCCATAGAAATACTCAATGAGAGATTGGTCAGAAATATCATGCTGAGGGCAGCTTGTGCACAACTTTTTGAACCTCTCCCAGTACTCATACAAGCCTTCAGAGTGCTTTTGTCTTATGCCACTTATCTCTCGACGGATGCCTATGGCTTTTGAGGTAGGAAAGAATTTTCTCAAGAACGCTCTCACCATACCAGCCCATGATGTGATGGATCCGGGTGGTAAGTAGAATAGCCATTCCTTGGCATAGTCATCAAGGGAAAAAGGGAAGGCTCTAAGTTTGACATCCTCTTCGGGAATACCTTGAGGTCTCATGGTGGAGCACACAATGTGGAATGCCTTCAAATGCTTGTGAGGATCTTCATTTTCTAGGCCTCTGAATTTGGGAAGGAGATGGATCAGACCTGTCTTAAGCTCAAAAGGTGCTGTTAATGGGGGATATGTAATGCATAAGGGTGCTAGGTCTCCTGCTGGTTCAGCTAGCTCTCCGAGAGTTCTTTCCCGTGGATGTGGCTGTAGTACTTGGACAGGGATAAACAAATTTCCAGCTTGAAGTTCAGCTTCCTCACGGACAGCAGGTTGTTGCGCCATTGCTGGATTTTCTGCCATAACCTGGAATCGGGTATCAGGTTCAAATGCAGTAGTGGCTGTAGGAGAGTCTGCTGGTGCAAAAATTTCTGCAGCAGGGGCAGATGTGACAGCAAGTGCTTCAGCTGGTGCAAAGGTAGGTGAATTTGCTAGTGCAGAAAAATCAGCAGGTATAACAACAGCTCTGTGAGATGGTGTTGCTGATGAAGATGCTTTTGAGGCTTGGTTTCTCAAATTTACTTGCTTCCTTAAGTGCTTGGCAGTTTTCTCAATCTCAGGGTCATAAAGAAGAGTGTCTTTACGGCCAGACCTGGTCATAAAGGGAAAATACGTTAGTTTAAATCAACTCCCCGGCAACGGCGCCAATTTTTGATAAGCGGTTGTCGAAGCAGTCAAAAATAAACCTATTATCAATCAACAATAAACTTGTAGATAGTGGCAATAAGGTCGAACCACAGGGAATTGACGCCAAAGATTTTCCTAATAATGACTAGGTAAATAGCAAGTAAATAAAAGAGGGGGGTTTTGATTTGATGATTAAAATTAAATAGCAAAAGAAAGCAATAATTTAAAGATGAGTAAATCAATAAGAGAAAAGCTTCTAGTTGAAGTATGGATCTTTTTCAGATTGTTTAGAATTGATCATTGATTCTTTAATACTCCTATTTATCTCAACAAATTAGTTTAGGATGTGGAAGACGCTTCTCACAATCCAAATTCCTCCTTAGTTCTAGTTTGATTAGGAAACGTTCGCTAATCAAACACTAGTTAACAAGTTGCCAAGGAACGTCCTTGGGGCCTTTGGCATCGAACAACTGTTGACTGCATTAAAACTTAGAGAAACCCAATTCTATCCTTGCCAATCGCGTGGTCAAGTTTAGATTATGCAATTTGATTAAATGTGTATTTGAACAACCTAAGCAATTACGGACCTAAATCATTCAAACAATATTACTTAAGCAATTTAAAGCAATGGGTCCTTATTGATTCTAAAAGCAAAGTAATAATTATGGAAAGCTCAAATTGCATAAATATTGATAATAAATAGAAGTTTAACAATGGAGATTTAAATCTCCCAATTCATCACAAAATCTGAAATTCACCAACTTCAATTAGAAAAGGATGGAATTTAGCCATTCATGGTGGACAAAATCTCAAAAGAAAGAAAAGAAAAGAAAGGAAGAAAGCTGCTGTAATTTTCTGCAGTATTGCTGAAGATGAGATGATGAGATGTTGGTTTGGATGCTGCCCTTATATAGCTGGAGAATCCCAATTCCAATTTGATTAGGGTTTTGGAATCTCAATTTGATTTGGTCTTCTTTGTAGTCTTTGATTCCTCTTTGGATTTTGTATTTGATTGAGAATGGAACTCTCTAAGTGAAGGGCGTGGCTCTTGGGACTGATCTTGTGGTGTTTGAAGTGGATTTGGACTTCTTTTCTTTGAATTTAGATTTTCTGCTCTTTTCCTGCCTCTGCTGTAAATTCTACTGTCAAGGTGATTTGGGCAGTTTCTGCGAGTGATTTGGGCAAATCACTCGCCCAATCTGCCCCAATCATTCTTTGGGATTCAGTCCAATTTCTGTCTCTGTCTCTGCGAGTGATTTGACCAGTTTCTACGAGTGATTTGGGCAAATCACTGACCCAATCACTTCTGCCTGTTGCCTCCAGGTTTCTGCTTCAGCTTGATTTGGGCAATGATTTGGGCAAATCACTGACCCAATCACATTTCTGTTATTTTCTGCACTTTTTTTTCATTTTTTCAATTTCTTCCTTTTCTGTAAAAACAAGGTAAAAACCATAAATTAAGCTAAATAATGTATAAATAAACAATAATAAAGATCATAAAAATGTGGCTAAATTATGTTTGATCACAACCTCAAAGAGCATACTGAGGTCACTGCTCGATCTCAAAGCAACAGGTGAGAATACAGGAAATATGATGCGAGAAAAGGCCACTGTGACTACTGAAACCTAGATGGACATACACAAGCAGGATGCTTCAAGTTAATTGGTTATCCAGAATAGTTCAAGAATAAGAATAATAACTTCATTAATCCAGGGACCTTCAAACCAAAATATGCAGCTTACATGTCACATATCGAAGGTCACAATATAGGATTGATCCCAAAAACGTCAATAGCTGACACTGGATTAGTCACCGCTAAATTGAACAAAATGGAAGAAGTTAGTGTAAAGCTTGAGCTACTGCAGCAAGAGATGAGCAGGCTAATAAAAAATAAAGCAGTTGCTACAGTAAATACTGTTAATTCACACTCAGCCTATACTTATCATCCATCTGATTATTCTGGTAATAACCTCAACCCTTACTATCTCAATCATAAAATTTCTTCCTTAATCTTTACTTGTTGCACTATGATAACTGGAACAAAGGCATGGATTATTAACATTGATGCATCAGATCAAGTCACAGCATATAAACACCATATGATGTCTATTTGTTCTATTTCTGCACCAATAACTGTGCATTTACCAAATGGCTCTTCCATACAAGTCTCATATACTGAAACTATTGCATTACATACACACATGAAGTAATTGATGTTCTCATTGTTCCTGATTTTACTATGAATCTTTTATCTGTATCCAAACCGCTTAAAGACACTAATTTGACATTATAATTTTATTCATCTTGTTGCTCCTTTCAGAACCAGAAGCTTAGATCTATTATAGCTATTGAAAGAATAATAAGTGGGTTATACATTTTAGATAATAATAGTCTTTTTAATTCCACTATTCAGTCCTATATTGATTTTGTTTGTAATTTGATTGCTTCAAATCTCATTGTAAATCCTACTGAATTTTATAATTGTAATAAAAAGTTGCCTCTCTTAAAAATTCTATAACAAAGGTTCCTTTTCTGTTTTTCATGCTTGACTAGGGCACTCTTCTTTGTCATAAAATGTCTCATATACTTATTTTTAAATAATTTGTTGATACTAATCACATGTGTGCTTTGTGTCCTCTAGCTAAAATGTCTAGGATACCTTTTCATAACAGTAACAGTATCACTGCTAATCGTTTCGACCTTGTTCATATGGACTTATGAGGACTTTTTTTTTTGTTCATTCTATTATTGATGCTAGATTTTTTTAACCATTGTTAATGATCAAACTAGAACAACATAGACCTATATGCTTAAATTTAAAGACCAAACATATTCTATTCTGACCTCCTTCCTTCAATATGTCAATCCACAATTTGACACAACCATCAAAACTATTAGATCTGATAATAGAGGATAATTAATAAAAAGTGTGCATCTTATTTTCTTCTCATGAAATTGTTCATTAAACCACTTACCATTGTACACCTCAACAAAATGGCATAGTAGAAATTAAGCATAAACATATTCTCAATCTAGCTAGGGTCATTCAATTCCAAGCTCAATTCTGAAAAACTTAACGGTCCGAATGTATTTTGGCAGCTACTTACATTCTTAACAGTATACTAGTCAAAGCTTTAGGTTGGTTAACTCCTTTTAAAGCCTTATTTCACAAGCCACCTACTTATGATCACCTAAGAACTATTGGTTGTCTATGCTTTGTTATCATCACAATTGTAAGAAAAATAAATTTGATCCTAGATCTGCCAAATACATTCTCTTTTGATACATTTAGACACAAAACAAAAATTTGTTAGTAGAAATGTTCTTTTCCATGAGTCTATTTCCCCTTTTGAAAAGAATTCTTCTTAGAAGCCTTCTGTTTCGGTTCTAGTTCTTCCCATTAGTTTACCTCATGATACCTCGAGTTCTTTTTCTAGTTTTGATCAGATTCCCACACAGTTTGATTGTGTCTCCCAATCACATTCAGAAGAAATGGTCATTCCTCCTCTCCTACCTTTAAGAAAGAGTACCAAAACACATAATAAACCATCTTAGATGCAAGACTTTATTGTGAATCACTTATCCACTGCTTCTAATCTTGATTTGTCTATTAACTTTACAATTCACATCATATTTATCTCAACACAATCTCTCACATTCAAGAACCTTGGACTTAAACTCAAGTTTCAGTTGATCCTAATTGGGTTGAGGCAATGTATTGTTAAAAAAATGGAACATGAGTGCTTACCAACCTCGGCAAAAAGGTCATTGGTTCAAAATGGTTTTACAAGGTTAAGAGCAAGCCGAGTGGGGATGAGGATTAATAGATATAAGGCTTATTTAGTGGCCAAGGGATATAATCAAGTGGAGGGATTGCATTTTAAAGATAGATTCTCCTATAGCCAAGATCATTACCATTCAAATTTGTATTTAGATTTTCTCCTGTAGCCAAGATTGTTACTATTCAAATTTTTATTTCTTTAGCCACATCTAAACATTGGCCTATATTTTAGTTTGGCATCGATAATGCTTTTCTATATGGTTTATTGGAAGAGGAAGTATACATGCAGCCCCTTGCAGGTTATTCAAAAGCTAGTCTAGGTCAAGTTTGCTTGTTGAAAAGATCGCTTTATAGTTTAAAACAATGGAACTTGGATTTCACATCCTTCCTACGGTCTTTTGGTTTTAGCCAGTCAATACATGACAATTGTCTTTTCACGAGGGATGCTAATGGTACCTTTACTTTTATGCTTATCTATGTAGATGATGTAATCACAACTAGTACCTCTATTTCTATCATCGATCAAATTAAATATGCTCTATATTGTGAATTTACTATCAAAGATCTTGGACATTTGAAATATTTCCTTGGTTTAGAAATCGTCAGGTTTGCTTCTGACACCCTTATCAGTCAGAGAAAGTTTATTTTTGATGTGTTAAGTGATACCAGCATGTTACATGCTAAGAGTGCCTCCACTCCGCTGCCCAAAGGTTTGAATCTTGATCCTTCTACTAGTGATTTACTTTCTGAACTTGATAAATATAAGAGACTAATTGGCAAATTGTTATACATTCACACTACTAGGCCAAACATTAGCTTTACTATTTATTACTTGAGTTACTTTATGTCTAGTCGTAGAAAACCACATCGAGATGCCGCTTGCCATGGTTTAATATATCTTCAGACATGTTTAGCTAGAGAATTATATTTTTCTGCTACATCTAACTTGTCTCATCTTTCAACTTATTGTGATGTAAATTAGACCACTTGTTCCTTTTTTATGCAATTGTTACTGGATTTTTTATTTTTTTTAGAAACTCTTTTATTAGTTGAAAGATCAAGAAATAGAAAATAATTTTTAAATCTTCTGCCGAAGTAGAGTATCGAAGTATAGAAGCCGTCGTGTATGAACTTTTATAAATTTCATATATACTCAAAGATTTACGAGTTAAATGTATAATTTCCTGTTTCTTTGCAGTGTGATAACCAAGCAACTATTCATATAGTTAACAACTCTGTTTTTCATGGTTCTACAGTGTGATAACCAAGCAACTATTCATATAGTTAACAACTCTGTTTTCCATGGTTCTACAGTGTAATAACCAAGCAACTATTCATATAGAAAAACACGAGAACCAAGTATCTTGACATTAATTGTCACTTGGTCTAAAAACAACTACAAAAAAATTTTATTACTCCTACCCACATATTATCACCATCAAATCATTTCCCATTCCACAACACAAATTTTTTTTTATCTCCGAGTAGCATTTGGTTGCTTTTCCCCTGATCTAACTTGAGGGGATGTTAGCATATAGCGTTAGATAATTAAGTAGGTTCTAGTAGATTCCTTAAGTTCTAGTAGTTTCCTTTGTCTCTGAACGTTCTATAAATAAATGTATTGTACATACATTAAATGTGCCTTTTACTCTACAATACTCATTACAGTAAGTATTTTTCATCAAAACTAAGACCATCTTTTCATTTAACCAACTCTAAACCCAATAGCTTGCTGTTTTCTATATGAAAAACTCCAACAGCTAATATACTAGAGAGGGAGAGGGAGAGGGAGAGAGAAAATCATGTTTATTGCTATAATCAATTTTACAAGCAAGGAAAACAATTCTTTTTCCGCAGCAAGAAATTTACACACAACAGGAACTTGCACAAAGCTCTATTACAGGGTAAGCTACAAAGCTTTAAGGTTGGAAAAGAAATCTTGGAAAAGAAAAAGAAAACTTTACTTAAAAAATGTGGGGCTAAAGTAGACCTTTGGTACACAGTTGAAGAATGATACACCTGTTTAATTGGCCACTCCAAGTTTTTGAGATGGCTTTTGTAGTATAGCTTCTTTCTGCAAAGATTACAAACAGCCTTCACTCTTGATTTGTCGGAATAGGCTTACCCTCCATTCACATTCTCTTCGTTCCAAGATGAATCCACCGAAGGAAGCTGATACTCGTCGGGTTTCAGGGACAAAGCAAAATCAGGCAATGTCGGTGCTGTCTCCATTATTCTTCAGTCATCACCACCAAAACACAGGTTTCAGAATTGTTTCAACGTTACAATTATTATCGAAGCAAATTTGAAGATAAACAAATCAGAAGAAAGCAAACTCATCTTTTGAAAGCACCACTTACTTTTCATGAGAATAGAGATCGCGATTTATCTGCACCTTGCTAGAAGTATCTTTTGGAATTTTCTCAGAGAGATATTTCACTGTTCCCCAAAGCGGTGGATTTCTGCACCAGAACAGTATTTAGACAAGAAAATTTATGCATGATCTTTTGCTTCAAGTGGTATTAGTCAATTTATGCATACAATCCTCCGGATTCACATTTAGAAGCTGTACTTCGTACTTTAAGTTATCTGAAATCAGCTCCAAGGGACTGTTGCTTGCCAAACATGGTCATCTAAAAGTAGAAGGCTATATAGATGCAAATTAAGGTGGATCTACATAGGGTTATTGCACATTTTTCAATGGAAATCTAGACACATGGAGAAGCAAGAAGCATAACATAGTGACAAGATCAAGTACAAAGGCTAAATACAGAGTCATGGCTCAAGGTGTTTGTGAACTTCTATGGATTCAGAGATCAATACAGGAGCTAGAATTGCTGGATTTAAAAAAAAAAAAAAAAGTGTCCTTATACTGCAATAATAAGACTGCCATTAGCATTGCCCAACATTCTAGTTCAGCATGATTAAACAACACACATAAAAATTCAATCAATATTTCATCAAAGAGAAACTAAATAGTGGAGTTTCGGATATTGCTTGTGTGATTTATGGAATCAGTTGATTGATATTTTCATTAAGAGAATGAATAGCAAATATTTCCATAATTTAGTTTGCAAGATGGGACATGAGATATTTCCTAAGGTTCCAAAAAGGTTGTAAAAGAAACGTTTATATTTTTTGTATATCCTAATTTCCTAATTTAGAATATTACTATATTAGAATTATTGTATAAATATGCTGCCTTGTAACTTTCAGAATTAAGACAATAAGCATTATTCAGTTCAATCTCGACTTCTTTGTCGATGATATTCATTAAACATACAAGACAATAATAATTTAAAAAATCTATCAAACTTACATTTGACATCACTTCTCTTCCTTTGTTTCACTCCCTAAACAAACACTGTCCTCATGAATAAGATAAGATCGTTGAATTTCAAACAATATCCGCATATTCAATGCATGAGATATAGACATATAGTCTACTATATGAATGACAAGCTCCCTTTTCTTTGCACAATAAATAACCATCTTTATTACAGAAAAAGCCTAACTATCTAGACATTGAAACAAGCCATACAATGAAATCTTTACTAGTGGCAGAGCTTTTGAGTCAAGCTGGAAAAACCAAACCAAACCAAACCAAAAAAGAAAAAAAAGGCAAAAAACAGAACAAGGATATTCAAGCATAAATTCAAATAGTGACCGAAACTGGGTACAGAACTGACAAAATCAAAGTCATATATAGTGAGCACATAATTGTCCTCTTGGTTTGGACTAGCCTTTTGTTTCAACCTTAACCTTCCAACAAAGCCCACATGCAAACTTTCCAGTTTACATACATCAAATAATGCCTTGCAAGCATGTGAAGCAAATCATACAAATTTACATTGAAGAATTTATATTCAAAACTATGTAGAATCAAGGTAGGTATATAAACTTTCTCTGTTTCTCAAATGTGACTTCTGGGCATGATTCATATAATTATTTGTTTCTTTGGAGTTTTCAACTATTATTTTGCATGTAAATCAAATCAAACTCTGTATCCAATTACTTTTCAAATTGTATTGCCAGCTCATAACTGAAGTGAGATGCCTACATCTGCATTGTGCTTGATGCTCTGGCTTGTCAGAAGTTATACATATTATTATACTACAAAATCCATGTACTTTCAATTTCTTCACCAATACAGATAACCATATTCAACTTAGAAAAAAGAATGGTCTCCATGTTTATATATGTGCAAATAACAGCAATCTAATTTGAAATATATGCATCATTGATCTTAAAAATGGACAAGAAAATGAAGAAATTATGCAACTGTAAATAAGGGCAGAAACAATTACACTAAAAAAGGGCAGAAAGATTGTAAGAGGAAGAATCAAATTTCTTCAAAATAGAAGATTGAGAAGAATCTTATATCATCAAAAGATTAAAAAAGGGATTCACATAACTTGATAGCAAATTGTAAGTGATTCTTTTACTGTCTTCTGGTCAGGTTTTGCAGATTACCACAAAGCAAGGAAGAAGAGCTCTGGGATTTAGAAGATACAGCTCCTCAATATTTGAGTAGAGACCAACTTTTCCTGCTAATGAATCAAACCCTGTTTGGCCAGATATTTCTTGTATATTATCCAAAGGCTTATGAACTCTCCCAGCTATTACTCTGCATACTATCAAAGCTTTCCTCACAGATGGGTCTTGTTCAAATATTTCAATAGACTCAAAAGCTCTGCCACTAGTAGAAGTTGTAAATACTCCAAAATAATTTTAAAAAATTTATTAATTAATTTTTTAAATTTTTAAAAAAATCTACTAATTAATCTCTTTATATTCAGAAAATTTTAAATTTTTTTATAATATTTAAAAATTAAAATTAACAGAAAAATTAATTAATAAATTTTTTAAAATATTAAAAATAATTGAGTATATTTTTTAAAATTTATAAATCAATTAATAAATTTTTATATTAAAATGTGTTAAGAATAATTTTATTTTTTTAAAAATAATTAAACACTATCATATTTTATAAATATACGGTAATTTTTACTCTAATTTAAGAAAATTTATTTTTTAAATTCTAGTATAAATATAGTTTTTTTTTATTGGACAAAAGCCCAATAATTGACCCACTTCCCACAACTGAAGTGGATATATACGTCGTCTTTAATAATTAAAACTAATTGATTTTCTTTTTTGTGGAGCCCACTATAATAGACCTCTGCACCTACCATAACTTTTCTTCTTTTCTTTTCTTTTATGATAATGGACTCATAACTTTTTTTTTTTTTTTTTTTTTTGAAATGAGTTTTGTAATTAGAACATGAAATCTCTCAGATTTACACGGATGCACTTATCATTAGGCTAAACTTGTAAATACTTTTTTTTTCTCTTTTGAATTTATGACTATTGAATTAATTATATTTATCAATAAAAAATTGATTTTCTGATATTCAAAAGTAAAATTTTATAAGGATTTTATAAAATTTGGAAAAAACTTAGGTCTAGAGAAGAGTTATCCTCTTTTTATCTATTTTTTTATTTGCCAGTGACACATAACAAACTGTCTATTATTGGGCTACCTGTCCCTGCCATATTGATACGGACGTATGAAAATATTAGATTTTTACCCCATGCGTAACGCCTCTAATTCTCTTCGGGCACGCATGCGAATAGTCCCACAAGACAGATGAGTTGATCTTCTTTCTAGTTCCTGGCTGGACCAGAAGATAAGATTAAAACTGGGCACAGAAAGGACCTGCTTGAAGGGCTATGAAGGTTGGGTTGATCTGGTTGAAAAATTCAGATGGAGCCCAATCTTAAGGTTTGAGTGGACTAGATCTAGTTTGCGCGGGAGATATGAGGGCCTCCAGGTGATGGGCTATTGTCATGGGTCTGGCCCCAGACCGGGATAAAGAAATCCATCCATCATCAGAAATAATAGCAAATAATTTTAATTCATTCGTGTTTTAATTTATGTAGTCCTACTTAAATTTATATATATCATATTATTAGATTAAAAAAATTAAATTTATTAAAAATAATAGATCATCATATTAATTAGCACCATAAATTAATAATTTAATATAATTCAAAAAGAATAATTATACGTTAAACAAAATCTAAACTTTTTAATTTAATAATTATATCTAAATTTTTCTATATAAATTTACTCAAAATTAGTTTTCTGATTTAATATAATTTTTTAATTTTAATTTAGTTTATTTATAAATTCTGACACATTTTTAAAAATTAATAACATACTTTTTAACACATTTTTATATCAATAAATATAACTTTTTTGAATCATTTAGTCATAGTACCGTGTGATACTAGTTCTAAAAAATCAAGAATACCTTATTTTTTATTTATAAAATTAATTATATTGTTTTATATTCAATCTGACTGAGTTAAAAAGGCTAATATCAATTTAATTAACTCAAAATAAATGGATTAATAGAAGAAAATAAATAAGTAATAAACTAGATTAAAAGTAGCTATTTTTGATAAATTAAATTAATTGTTATTTTAATTTTATCGTATAAATATAATAAGTATGACTAATTTTTTAAGTAAGAAAAATGTGATTCTTGATTTTTTAGAGGTAATATCATTAATACTCATAATCTATAATGATGCATGAATTATATTATCAATGCAAAAGGTGTTAGAGGAAGTGAGTTACCTTTTCATAAAAAATGTCAATTTAAAATTATAAATAAATTGAATTAAAATTAAAAATTTAATCCTAACAAAATTAAAACTAATTTTGGATATTTGTTAAAAAAAAACAAAGTTTAGACTAATAATAGCTGAAATTGGTAAAATTTAAATTTTTTATAATTATACTAAAATATTAATTTAAAATGTTGACTAAATGATGACGAAACGTTTTTATGAGATTTAATTGTTTAACTTAACAATATAACATAAATAAATTTAATAATATAATATAAATAAATTTAGATGGTTAATATATAATGTATCCACAAGATATTGATACCAATTTGGAACTTCAAGGATAGAGAGAAAAATTGCTGAGAGTTTGTGAGAGAAGACAATTTTAGGTTTTCAAACTCTTTCTCTATTTTGTGACCAAATTTTTTAATGGAAAGTAAATAGAAATTAAATGAAAGGATTAAATTATTAATCAAACAAAAAATAAGGAATGTTTTAATGAGTTTGGAAAAATATAAGATTAATTTATAAATAATGATAATATTTAAAGATAAAATTGTAAATTTTTTTATTTTTAAAAATAGTATTATCAAAAAATTATTTTTTCATAATTAAAATTTTACATTTAAATTAAAATAAAAATTTTTAATTATTTTGAAATAATAGTAAAAAAAAAAAAGGAGACATGCAATTTTTTCTTATTTTGAGCAGAAGATAAAATAAAAAGAGAATAAAAAATTATTAACATAAAATTTTAATTTACATGTAAAGAAATTATATGATAATATGTTTTAGTCTCTAAATTTTAGTATAATTAATGGATTGATTTTTATATTTTTAAAATTAAATAATTAAAAAAATTTCTATAATTAGTTGATTCAAATTAAAGATTTTTCTATTTATAATTTTATTAGTGAATAGATTAAACAATAATAAATATTTTAAATACTTAAAATATCATTATGACCACTTAAGTCCCTGCAAATGCAAATGTGGATCAACATTTCATCTCGAAAAAAAAAATTATACTTTAATTTTTAAATTTTAATATAATTAATAAATTAATTTTTATATTTTTAAAATTAAAACTTTAAATCCCTCAATATTTAATCCACACAAAATTACGTTCATTCCATTTATTATAGATATTAGTTCAAAATTAATAGGTGGTTAAACTCCTAAAAGTAATTTTTTTTCTAAAATATTTTTTTATAAAAATATACTGCCTACTTAAACTTACTTAGTATCACTTAAAAATGATTAAAATTAATTTTTTTTTTGTGAAAATTGAATAAAAAAACCATTTAGGAAAGTTTGAAAGTTATCTGAAATATTTTAATAAATAGAAATTGAAGGATAAAAGTAATAAAAAATAGTTGAATATGATAAATTTAGACAAAAATTACTAGGAACTTGAGTGTTTTTTAAATTTTAATAGATGAAAAAAATAGATAGAATCTTAACTCTTTAATGGTTTTAATTTTAAAAAGGATAATAAAGATATTTTTATATTTTTAACGATAAATAATAAATAGAAGAACTGAAGTTTAGACGGATTGATTATACAAAGATTTAAGTATTTAATTTTAAAAATATGTGAATTAATTTATTAATTATGTTAAAATTTAAAAACTAAAATATGATTTACTCTATAAAAAATGCAATAAAAATATTTTCACGCTTTTAATAGTAAAAAATCAAATCGACAGAAGGACTATAATTTAGAGTACTAATTATAGAAAGATTTAAATATTTGATTTAAAAAATATAGGAATCAATTCGTTAATTATGCTAAACTCAAATATTAAAGTGTAATTTACTAATAATTAAAAGAAAAACACAAAAATTTAATGTAGTGCGGCCTCTGAATTGGCATCTATTTTCCATTATCCATAATAAAAGCATCCATTATAACTTATGTTATTTATCTGTCAATCTAATTACATGCAATCAATCATTCACTTAAAACTAATCATAATAAATATATTTATTATTCACTCTAAATCTCCAATTTAAAAATAACCCCACATATTTACTATAATTACATTATATATTATAAAAGTGTGTCATATCACGATGGATAAAAACCCTTCTCCACAGTTGGATAAAATTTTTTCTACAATAAAAAAGTCTCTCCTTTACTAATTATAGTATTAGGCTTTTTGATTCTCATCTAATTTTAGAAATAATACACGAATAAAAAATCTATCCTTTATAATTCTCTATCTATAAAAAAAATAAATTTTTCACAAAAGAGTATTTCATTAGAGTTATAAGTCAGAAATATCATAATAATAATAAGATATCAATCTAAAAATTAAAAACAGATAGAAAATATTATAATTAATTTAAAAAAATTAAGAAAAATAATAAAAAAACTTAAACTTTATATATCTTGTAATTATACCCTAACTTTTGTAACAATTATACTTTGCCGTGAATAGGATGGTCATAGAGAAATTTTGTTTACTGCTCTTTGAACAACGACGGAGAAATCTTGCTCAATGCTCTTTGAAAATAAATTTTTTGTTTTTTTTTTTTAAAATTATCGATTATCAAAACAGGTTGATGAGAGAATAAAAAATTTACTCTTAATTTATTTTTTAATGGACTATTTTCTCCTAGACATCGAACTAGCTCCTGTATATCTCCTATGACCTCTAGTATTTATGTAAAATAAAAAAGTATCCATCACAAAATATGAGAATATTTAAATATTTGAGTTTTGGTGGAATATACTACACTTCCATGTAATTAACCTTTAAACTCTAAATTATATGTATAGTTTTCAGAAAATAAGTAATTATATATTAACCTTGTGATATAAGGTTAATATTTAATTATATAATTTAATTATTTTGATCATAAAAAATTTATGATTTTTCAATAAAAATATATTAAAAGTTATAAATTTTAAATTTTTTTACTATTATAATTATTACTTGTAATTTACATACCCTTCACCATTAGGCTACAAACAATAAGATACAAATAATTATTGTAAGAGCGGTAAATTAGCCTTTATAATCTTTACAACTAAAGTGATTGTTTGTGGAAAATGAAGCTGCTTATAATAATTGAATTTTTTTATTTCCTTTTTCTTTTAATTAAAAAAAAAGTTATTTTGAATTTCCTTTACCATAATTATGGCAAGAAGATGGTGACAAAAAAGTAAAAATCTATCGTTAAGATGTCAAAACAACATGATTAATTTAATTTTTAATTAGGTAAAATTCAATGGAATTAAATTTTTTAAAATAAATTAAATTTAAAAAACAAAAAATTTTCACATTTTCCTGCTGTTGGAACTTGTGATTAATTATGAATATCATGAACCTCCATAACGAGAATAAACAACAAATTTTTAGAATTATGTGAAGGAAATAAATATAATACAAGTATGAAATAAAGAAAAAAAAATGTATAATAATGTGCGAGATTGACTTCTTGATTTAAAGGGTAATTATAAAAAAATTATATTATAGTTTAATGATTTTTTTAAATAAAATTTTATAATTTAATTTACAATAAAAAGAGTTTCATAGTTTTAAATCGTTAATAAAGTGATATTTTTTATTTAATATTATTAATAAATTAATATTTAAAATTAATTAAAAATAATTTTTAATTAAGGTAAATTATATTTTAATTTTAAATTTTATAAAATATTTTTTTGAAATGGAAATTTTATAAAATATATAATTTAGTTCAAATATTTATAAATTTATTTTAAAAATTTTATTTTATAATAAAATGTCCTTTTAATTATAATTTATTCTTATATTTTTATAAATTAATCTCTAAATATTATAATTATTTACAAATAAATAGTTATATATTTTTCTAAATTAATCTCACATATTTATTAAATTTAATATTTCAAAATAAATATTAAATAAAAAATTTTGATACAATATACGTCTACAATCAAGTACAAAAAGTTTTTTATAATCTAAATTTTCTTTTTTAATGATTTTTTTATTAATTAGAATAAAAAGAAAATATTATATTTTTTATTTTATTTTATTATTTTTCACATGCAATATATTAAAATTTAATAAATAAAAAGATTAATTCATAAATATAAAAATTTATTAATAATTACAATATCTATAAAAATATACAGATTAATTTTAATTAAAAATATAAAATTTAAATTAAAAAATTATTTTATTAATCAAATAAAACTTAATAGAATAAATTTAAAAATATAAAAATTAAAATATAATTTTTATAAATTAAATCATAATTTATGAGTGATATTTAATATCGTTAGTGAAAAAATTTCATTTTGCTAAGGGCGTGAAAATATAAAATCATTTTTATTATAAATTATAATATAGAATTAAACCCTTTTTATTATAAATTAAAATGTAAGATTATATTTTCAAATTACAAAGTAAACTTTTATAATTATTATTAAGAAAAATAATAGCGACAATCATTTAACGCTGATTAAAATGTATTATTATACATTTCAATTAATAAGATTTAAGTGAATATCGCTAGGGTTGAGTATCCAATCAGTTTGATTTAAAATCAAATCGAATTAAAGAAATTAAATGAAATTATTAAAATTTTATAAATTAAATTAAATCAATTAAAATAAATAATCGAATTAAATCGAATCAAATTGAATTTTTTTAAGTAAATTCAATTTAATTTTCATTTCTTCGCTGAACTAAAACAATCCTCCTTCAAGAAATTATCATAATTCAGAAAATACAACAGCAACTAACAAAATAAATATAAAATTTCAAAGATCTAAATAATTACAAATCAAGAATTACAAATGTTTATTTTTGTTACAAATATAATAAAAATTCAATAAATTTATTACAAACCAAAATTATAAAAATTCAAATCCAAAATTACATATAAATATGAATAAAGGACCAAAAGAAAATATGATGAAAAGAAAAATAGCAGCCTATGAAGGAAGTTGAGGAGGAAGGCTGAGGTTATGGTTTTTGAATGGCTTGGATCCATCCAATTAAAGTGAATGGTTAAGATCTTTCGGTATTAAGTTACATCAAAAAATATAAAAGATACACTACAATATTAAGAATCGAAATCCAAATTTTTTAATGTCTAAAATAAATACTTTCACGCTACATATACTTTTTCAATATGAAAACATATAATAATATATAATATAATGATTTGGTTCGATTAAAATAATTTTTTTTAAAATCAAACCAAATAAATTTAATAAAAGTAAACTGAACTGAATTATCAAAAGATTTGTTCAAATTTAATAAACTTTTAAATGAGTATAAATTAACTGTGTTTATGTAGCTATATTTAACTGTGTCCAACATAAATTATTTTTTTTAATATTTAATGATTAGAATTAATATAAAAATTAATTAATAAATTTTTTTAAAACATTAAAAATATTGTAATGTATCTTTTGAAATAGATATTTTTATAATATAAAAATTAAATAATAATTTCTATTTAAAAAATTACCTATATATTTATTTCAACATTACTTAAAATAATAGATGTAATTACCTTTTCAATGTTGACTCTATTAATTAGTCATTAATGTAGAAATATATAAATCACGAAATACTAATTAAGATTGGACAATTAAATATAAATGATAATTTACCGACTAACAATTATTTTTGACTACCTAATAATTTAATGACCAACTGGTAACTTGACGATTTAATAACTAATTGGCGAGCTAATAATCGACCTATTAATCTAATGACTTAAGAATTGATTTGACAATCATTTAAATACTATTTTGTAAATGAGATTTGTTAATTAGAACGATATTATTTTAATTTGAGTTATTTAAAAATACTTGTGTTTTTTTTTTTGTTTGACTTTTCTAAACTTTGCATTGGACGAGATAGGTTTCAAGGCTTAATATAAATCCCTTTAATAACAAGACTGATTCATATAAATATATCTGAGGTATTAACAATTAAACAACCTACTGCGTATTGACTATAACTTCTTGACTTGGTCTTGTGCTTCTCAGTGTATTTAATTTGGCTTTAATTCTCAGTAGAAATCAACCCATCATTTTGTTCTCTGTCGCTCTACATGCTCCGATTGCTGTTCAACGAAAAAAACTCCGATTACTGAAGGTAACAAGTTTCTTTTAAATATAGTATTTAATTTCATAATTTTTTTTACTGTTTATCTGTTTATTCAGATTTTTCATTTATTTATTTGATCATATTTTATGCCATTTTTTTTATGGTAGATCTGAAAAAAAAAATTATTTTGATTTTTTTTTATTTTTCAGTTATTTATTTATTTCCTTTTATCTTAAATCTGTTCATGATAAAAGAGGTGTTTCTCAGAAATCTTTACTGGCAAAAATTACTTTACTGTTTGGTTTCTATTTTTCATTTTCTTCAATTATTTTCAGTAGTAATCAGCTGATCATATTGCTTCATCAGTTTCTTTGATACTTCGTTTTTTTTTTTTTTTTCATATTAATTTGCTTTGATACCGTTTCTTCAATTATCTCTCTTTAGTGGTAATCAGCTGATCATCTTGTTGGATCTGGCTCTCTTTGATTGCTAAAGGTAACAAGATCTCCTTTATTTTTATCACTCAATTCCATAGTATCTTTGTGTCATTTTTAAGATGGATTTATTTTAGAATTCTTTTGCTTTTTATTTCTTATTTTAGAATTCTTTTGCTTTTTATTTCTCAATTAAAAAAGTGAGTTTTGCATTTGATTTTAATGTTAATTGTTTTTTTTTAACTTTTTTCTCAGTAAAAAAAAAATCATTTCATTTGTCTGATATTATATGTTGTTTTTATTTAAAATATATACTTAGAAATCTCTACTCTGTCATTTTACTTGCTTGTTATTTGCAAATTACTTAAAATTTTATTTTACATTTCACATTTGATTTTGTACGAGCGTTAATTGTTTATTTTCTTTGCTTATCTTAGGCAGTCAACTCTCTTCATTTTGACCTCTCGTTTTATTCTAGTAACTTGTAGCTGTTATTCTCTGCCCAAAAAACAAAAAAAAAAAGCAGCAAATGGACATTGCAAAGTTAGTGGTGTTTCCCATTGTATCCAAAGTTTTCGAACTGTTGGTTAATCCTGTTGTGCGTCAGATCAAATATGTATTCAACTACAGTGCCAACATCCACAATCTCGAAGAAGAAGTTCAAAAGCTCAGTGATGTTAAACAAAGGGTTAACCACACTGTTGAGGTGGCTGGGCGGAATCCACTAGAACAAATTGAACCTGATGTTCAGCATTGGTTGGCTAAGGTGGATAGTGTCGCTGAAGATGCAGATAAAATTCTTCTTCAACATAAAGATGGAGGAAAAAGGAGGTGCTTCATGGGATTGTGTCCAAATTTGATCAGGCGCCACCAGATTAGTAGAAAAGCCAGTAAAGAAATACCAATCATTGTTGGAGTCCGAGAAGGGGGAAATTTTCCCAGAGTTTCCTACCGTGCTCCACCACAGGGCATAGGGGCAGTCAAAGAGTGTGAAGCCTTTGAATCAAGAACATCTGTTGTAGATGAAATCTTGAATGCTTTAAAAGATGCTGACGTCAATCTCATTGGAGTGTACGGAATGGGAGGCGTGGGTAAAACCACACTTGTGAGACACATTGCCACTCTGGTCAGGGAACTCGGAATCTTCAAATTGGTGGTTATAGCAACTGTCACCCACAGTGTGGTTTTGACAAGTGTTCAGCAAGAAATTGCAGAATGGCTAGACTTCAAACTTAGTGCGGAGTCTATTGCAGTACGAGCAGCTCGATTGAGTGAGCGAATCAAAAAAGAAGAGAAAATTCTAATAATTCTTGATGATATATGGGCAGCAGTCAAACTAGATGAGATAGGAATTCCTTATGGAACTGATCATAATGGAAGCAAGATACTTATGACGTCCAGAAATCAATCTGTATTGTCGGAAATGGGTGTACAGAGAGATTTCAGGCTTGAAGTTTTAGAGCATCAAGAGGCATGGAGTCTATTTGAGAAGAAGGTGGGAGATCTTAAAGATTCCAACTTACGACCTATAGCTGTGGAAATAGCAAAGAGATGTGCAGGCTTGCCCATTTTAATTGTAGCAGTAGCGACTGCGTTGAAAAATAAGCAGGCATTTGAATGGAATGATGCGTTGGAAAAGCTTAAAATATTTGATGGCAGGGGACATGAAAAGAGAGTTTACTCAGCCCTAGAGTTGAGTTACAACTTTTTGAGAGATGAGGAGAAGTCTTTGTTCCGACTCTTGGGACAACTCACAGCTAATGAGGGCATCCGAGACTTGTTGAAATATGTAGTGGGGTTTGGCTTATTTAATCAACTCATCACACTAAAAGCAACAAGAAATAGACTACTTACAGTAATAAGTGATCTAAAGCTGTCTTGTTTGTTACTTGAAGATGAGGACCATGAGCGAGTCAAAATGCATGATGTGGTTCACAGCTTTGCAGCCTCATTTGTGTCAAAGCACGATCAAGTGCTAACTGCAGCATATGAAGCTGAATTGGAAGAATGGCCGAACGAGGACTTCTTTAAGCAGTGCACATCAATCTCTTTGGGATATTGCAAAATCCCTAAGCTCCCTGAAGTATTTGAATGCCCAAAACTCAAGTCATTTTTTTTGTTCAATCAAGATTCCTCGCTCAAAATCACAGAGAATTTATTCAGTAGAATGAAAGAACTCAAAGTCTTGGATTTGACGCGAATTTATTTGTCACCACTTCCTTCGTCACTTCAATCTCTTGAGAACCTCCAAACATTATGTTTGGATGGCTGTGATTTGGAAGACATAGCTGCAATTGGAGAGCTAAAACAGCTGCAAGTTCTCAGCTTGTTGGAATCTACAATTATTCAATTGCCGAATGAAGTAAGAAAATTGACTTGTTTGCGACTTTTGGATTTGAGTAGATGTCAAAGACTTAAAGTGATTTCGCCAAATGTCCTATCAGCACTAGCCCAATTGGAGGAATTATACTTGGGGGGAAGCCTTGTGCAATGGGAGGGTGAAGGGCATGATGAAGGAAGCAACAACGCTAACTTGTCTGAATTGAAGCTTTTGTCAAAATTGTCCACTCTAGAGATACATATCATAGATGCAAATATCATGCCTAAAGATATATTTTCTGAAAAATTGGAAAGTTTTAGAGTATTCATTGGAGATGGGTGGGATTGGGCTAATAATGAGTATGAGACCTCAAGATCATTGAAACTCAAGCTGAATAGAAGCGCCTTGTTGGAGAGAGTAAAAGTGTTGCTGATGAAAACCGAAAGTCTATATTTGGACGACTTGAAGGGCGTGAGAAGTGTTCTCTATGAATTAGATGATCAAGGCTTTCCTGAGTTAATGCATCTTCATGTTCAAAATAGCCTTGATATTCAATATATCATAGACTCGATGAAAATGAACCATTTCACTGCTTTTCCCAAGTTGGAGTCATTATTTCTTCACAATCTGAATAATTTGGAGAAGATTTATCGAGGGCCTTATACAGTGGGATCTTTTAGCGATTTGAGAAAATTAAAGGTAGAAAATTGTAACGCATTGAGGAGTCTCTTCTCATTTTCTATGTTTAATGTCCTTAAGAAGCTAGAAGAAGTGAATGTGAATAATTGCGAAATTATACAAGTGATAGTAGCCAAGGAAGGTGAAGATGATGAAGAATGTGAGTTGACGCAACTACAATCCTTAACGTTGGAAAATCTACCCCAATTTACAAGCTTTTGTTCCCAAGTGAAGGTGCATTCTACATTTCAAAGAGCACGAAATCAAGAAATAGCTACTACGGCCTCCAATGAAATTGTATGTGAAGCTGATGCCGAAGTTCTGGTGGCACTTTTCAACGACAAGGTTTCATCCACTCTCTATTTTTGTTTTGTTAATTATCTATGTTTTAGACATTAAAGAATTTTACTTTTTAATTCTCTAATCTTCTGTTACTTTTGTCAGTCTTCCTTTTAAATGATAATATTATATTTCTCATGAAATAAAAATTGTGCCTGCAGATTCGATTTCCTAATTTGGCAGACATGAACTTGGTTGGAATTAATGTGGAAATGATATGGCCTTGTCAACATAAAGCATTGTCTCCAAATATTGAAAATTTAACAACATTGATTGTAGATGGGTGTGGGAATTTGAACTTTCTATTCACATCTTCTATTGTTGGAAGTCTTGCACAGCTTAAAGTGCTTGAGATACGTGACTGCAAATCTATGGAAGAAGTAATACTTGCAGCAGGAGAAGGAGAAACGATGAGCAAAATATTATTACCTAAATTAGACTCTCTGAAGCTCAAAGGTCTTCCCAAGCTTGTAAGGTTCTGCATGGCTAAGTTAATTGAATGTCCCTCCTTGAAAGTGTTGAAGATGGAGAATTGTCCTCGTTTACAAGCATTTGTCTCCACACAAGTGAACACAGCTCTCTTCGATGAAAAGGTTCTAATCTTTATCAATCATTCCTTCATGTCATGTTTAAAATATTTTTCTCTAATGTTTGTATTTTTAGGTTCGATTTCCTAATTTGGAAGAATTGCATGTTGAGGACATGCATATGTTGAAGATGATATGGTGTGATGAAGTCCTAGAAGATTCCTTTGGTAGATTAAAAGTGCTAAAGGTGGTAAATGGAAAACAGCTACTGGAAATCTTTCCGTCTAAATTGTTGGAAAAGTTCTTGGTGAATCTAGAATCATTAACTGTACGACACTGTGATTCAGTGAAAGAGGTGTTTGATCTCCAAGAAATAGTAAAAGAAAGAGAAGCACATGTTGTAAGATACAGTCAATTGAGAACTTTGGACATTCGGAATCTTCCCAACTTAATTCAAATATGGAATAGGGATCCTCATGGCATTCTCTCCTTTCATAACCTACGTGTAGTGTATGCTTGGGATTGTCCAAATTTGAAAAAATTATTCCCATTTTCAGTAGCTCAATGTCTACCGGATCTTCAATCGCTACGCATAATTCGCTGTGGAATGGAGAAAATCGTTACTAAGGAGGAAAGAGTAGAGGCACTTGCTATTATTTCCAAGTTTGCATTTCGTGGGCTAAGGACCATGGTCCTTTGGGGATTAGATGAATTGAAGTATTTTTACTCAAGAAAGCATACTCTAGAATGTCCACAACTAAAACATTTATATGTGTATGTCGGCGCAAAGCTGCAAACTTTCAATTTTGAATCTCAAGAAATACAAGAAATGCTCATGGATAAGCAAGAGGACGAACTGAAACTTCAAATTTCGCAGCCACTTTTCTCATTTAGAGAGGTGAGTGTCACTACTTATTTCTTGTTTTTTTTTTTTTAAATGAAAATTAAAAATTAGAAAATAGAATTTGAAATCTCTAAAATTTACTTAGATATATTTACCAGCAGACTAAATCTGTAAGTGCCGTATCACTGCTTATTTATTTAACTTCAAATATTTAAATTTTGAATGTAATTATGAATCGGTTTAATGATTATATATGAATATAATTTTAGTCTATAATATTAATTTTCACATAACTATGGTTAATTAATATATTTAATTTAAAAAATAAATAACTCAATTATTAAATATACCACAGGGAATCATTTATTTTGTAGTAATAATTATAAAACATGTTACTCTTAGATTTAGTACAAAATATTAGTTAATTATGATTAAATAATAGTTAATATTATTTTTACAAGTGAAATTGATTTATATTTACATTCAAATTATTACATTTTAAATTTTAAAAATTAACTAAAATTATACATGGATCAATTTATATAAAATTTAAATATTTAAATTAAAATATAAAATGATATAAATGGTATTTTTTTAGTCCATTCACTCAAAATTAATATTTGAAATCTATATTATTTTTTATCATTATTATTTTATTTAATTATTTCATAATTAATAGTCTTAATATTTGTTTTTATTTAATATTCATAATTTTATAGGTATAATCGTTATTTTAATTTCAATTACTATCGAGGGTTTAGTTTAATTTATTTTTAAAATCATAAAATATATATATAATTATTTAATTTTTAAAATCATAAAATATAACTATTTAACTTTTAAAAATTTAAAATACAGAAAAGTTGAATGTGTGTATAGGGATTAAATAATTATATTTTTATAAATTTATATATTAAAAATTTATTAAAAAATTATCAGGATGCCACCATTATATATTGAATTTTTATTATATTATAAAATTTTAAATTGTCAATTTATTAAACAATACAAAAACTTTAGTATTATAACAAGATCATAAAAAAAATTATAAAAAAATATATTTTCATCCACATAATACTATTTATTTTCATTTTCTAAGTTCACGCAGTGCTTTTATATTTTTATAATATTTATTTGTAATCTATTATATTATTTTTTTGTAATTTTTATTTTTTACTTTTAGTAAAGTTTATAGTTATAATAAATGATATAAAAGTTGATTGTATTTTAATTTGCCAATCAGTTTGGCTTATATTTGCATCCTTATATATACCTTAGCCAAAATAACAAAAAAAAATTAAAAAAAAATTAACTTTATGTCAATGATAAATTTTGGCCAAAATTATTAATTTTATTGATTGAATTATAGAGTTTTCATATCGTCTTTTATTGATTAATTTTAGTTATTCCTTTTAAACTTGTTAATTAAAAATTTTAACATATATAATATTGTTGAACTAATTTTTCTCTTTATTTATTATTATATTCCTAATTCACATATTTCTTATTATTTTTGTGTTTAAAACTTCACAAATGAATAAAGTTAAATATTTAAACATAAGCAAATTCATTTTAATCCTTGAGTTATTTTTTTTTTCAAATTCATTTAGTATTTCTAATTTTAAAATAATTGAATAAAATATGAATTATTTTCATCACAAATTTATTTACAATATTTTATTTACTAATATAAAAAGAATATTAAAATTCCCATTTGCGTTTGTTTCAGTTAGCTTTTAATTTTTGAAGTTTTTAATCATAATTTAATTATGTTTTATTAAATACAAATAGATAAAGACCTAATTATATTTTTTTTTTCTTTTGAAAGTCTCTTGAATTTTATTAAGCTTTTAAGGTTTTTTTTTTAATTAAGAGTAAATTACATTTTAATCCTTAAATTTTAATATAATTAATGGATCTGATCTTGTATTTTTAAAACCAAACACTTAAATTTTTCTATAATTGATCCGTCCAAATCAGTGATTCTTTCATCTATTTTTTTCTGTTAAAAGTGTTTAATAGGATAAATTATTAAATTTTAGCATAATTAATAAATTGGTCTGTCTTTATCTATTATAATTTAAACATTTTGGTCCTTTATTTTTTTATTTAAAAGAATACTTAAATCACCATTAACTTTTATTTATAATATCTTATTTAATTAATTTTTAATACTTTTTATTTTTTAATTTGCTTATAATTTTAATACTTTCAGAAAATACATTATATTTTATCTATTTTTAAGTGATACTAAGTAACTTTTAAATAGGTTATAAACTTTTTTAGAAAAAAATTATACTTTCAGAAAAAGTTTGACCATTCACTAGTTTAGAATTAATATTTATAATAGACGGAAGAACTATAATTTTAGATGGATTAAATATAAAGGGATTTAAGAATTTAGTTTTTAAGGTAGAAAAACTGATCCATCAATTATGCTAAAATTTAAATATTAAAGTGTAGTTTATACAATATAAAATTTTTTATCTATATTGAAAATTATTTAAGCATTCATGAGAATATTTTAGGTATTTGAAATGTTTGATTTTAGAAATATAGAGATCGATTTATTAGTTATGTTAAAATTCAAAAATTAAAGTATAATTTACCATTTAATTAATAATCTAATTATGTTTTATAAAATATTAAAAAAATATTATTAGATTGCTGTTTTTAAATTTTATTTAGTTAGCTTTATGTATTAACTAATTAATATTAATAATTAAATTTGTGTAATTGTATTAAATATTTTAAAAGTATATTAATCGGTTGATGAGTTCTCCCATTGTTTATATTTTTATATATATTATCAGTCTTTGAAATATATGTGTATTTCAAATTATAGATATATATGTCATTTATCAATATAAATAAATATACTACTTACTATTATATATTTAATCGCATGTAGATATATAATTATATTGAAATCATATATAATAAATTTAATATACAAAATTTATTTGTAAAAATTAATTTTTTTGATATTGGTATATTTTTAGTTCAATTATTGATAAAAATCAAAATCTTATTAAAATAATAGAAAAGGTTTGAACTATGTTATTTAATTTATATATTATTGGTTTCTTTTTTTTTTTTTCAATTATGAAATCATATCAATATGGTTTGATTTTTAATATATTAATTTTGTATAGACCATGTATTTAGTACAAAAGAAAATTAATAATTATAATATTATAAATGTTAATTTAATACAATACAATTCTAAATAATTATAATAAATAGAACAATAAATTAATTAAATTTAGGTTTAATTGCTATTAATAATTTTGATTGCTATTAAATTTTATTAAAAAAAACTTTAGAATATATTTTAGTTAGTTTTTAAAGAAAATATTCATGTTTGTTTATTATACTACTTCATTGAATTATTTTATAATTTAGTCTTAAAAGTTAAGTTATTTTATTTCATTTAATACTTATAAGTTTTTAGATATTATTATTATTTTAATTTAAATTGTAAAAGTTTTAGGTTAATCTTTTTTAATATATTTTATTTCTTTTTAAAATTTATATGGTATTTGATTATAACTTATTAATAATAGATTTTTTATTTAATAAATTAAAAAAAGAGCATTTTAAAATAAAATAGCAAACCTATCTATAATGCATTTATATATCAACGTAATCTCACTGCATAATTTATTATATCAAAATAAATATATAATTTATTATATTATAAAATTCTAATTCTCAATATGTTAAAATAATTTATTAATATTTTCATTGTAAGAAATTAAAAACTAAATCTTATTCCCTTACATATAATGCTATCCTTTTCTTTTCTAAGTGCAAAAAAGACTTTAATTTTTTTATTGTACTATTTATAATATATAATTTTTTTACTACTATTATTAATTTTATTGTTGCATTTTATTTTATTTTTATTAAAATGTATAATACTAAAAGTAATTTAAAAGTTAAGGATAATTTTACTTGTCTTTATTCAATTACTATTTCAAGATTTTAACTTAGATAAATAATTCGTAAAATCTTATCAAAATAAATTTATTTACTATAATTTATTTATTAAGGATAAAATATAACTTCATTGGTGATAAAATTCTTTATAATGATTTTTTTTTTATTTAACAATCTTGTAATTTTGATTTGTTTAAACATTTCAAAATTTTAATTTAATTATATTTTATAAAAGCTTTCGTTCTTGATTTCATCCCACTCAAAATTTTGATTGTGCATACTTTTTCTTTTGAATGATTAACAGATTATTGGCAATTTGGAGGGATTAACAATAAATGACCAGGACGCTGCAATGATACAACAAAGCCAATTTCCAATGCATCTCTTTGTCAAACTAAAATTTCTTCACCTGCAAAGCTTTGGTTATTCTTTCTTGAATTTGCCACTTAATCTTCTTCAGAAGTTTCCAAATTTGGAAATCCTTGTTTTGAAAGATTGTTATTTCAAAGAATTACTGCAACATGGTCATGGTCATGATCCAGTTCCATCACAGATCCGATGCTTAGAGCTTAATTGGCTTCCTAATATTAGACATGTATGGAATCAAGATTCTCCATTTTTTCAGAATCTTGAAACTCTTCAAATATGGGATTGCCATGGTTTGACTAATCTGGCACCATCCTCTGCAACTTTCCAAAATCTTACGACTCTGATTGTGAGGAGGTGTAATGGAATGTCAAGCTTAGTATCTTCTTCTACTGCTGAAAGTATGCACAATCTCGCCACAATGATTATAGAAGAAAGCGATACGATTGAAGAAATTGTGTCAAGCGACAAAAATAATTTCCAATCCCAAAATGAGATTATTTTGTGGAAATTAACAACTTTGAGACTTCACTGCTTAAAAAGCCTCGAAACTTTCTGCTCATCCGCACGTTGCACATTAAAATTTCCAGCTTTGGAAGTTGTAGATCTCTCACAGTGCCCTAAAATGAAGGTTTTTTCTCAAGGATCTATAAGCACACCAAGGCTAAAGAGAGTAAATTTGACAAAAGAAAGAGATAAGTGGCGTTGGGTTGGGGATCTTAATTCCACTATAAAACAATTGTATGCAGATAAGGTAAGTTCATTGCTCTAGATAATAGTTAGGTACTTGAAGTAATTTTTGTTTACATAATCATTAATTCCTTGTTTTGCTTTGGTAGGTTGGATTCAATGGCCTACAACATTTGAAACTCTCTGAATTTTCTCAACTAAAAGAGGCATGGAAAACCCAACTTCCAGTCAATTTCTTTTACAATTTAAGTTCCTTGGAAGTAGACGAGGTTGCATTTTCCTCCATTGTTGTTCCATCCAATCTACTGCCAATTCTAAATGATTTGGAAAAGCTTGAGGTCAGAAATTGTGATTCAGTGGAACAAGTATTTGGCCTAGAATGGCCAAACTTTGATGGACCATTTGGGAATTTGTTCAAGTTGAGGAAGTTAAAATTGATAAATCTTCCAATGTTGAGGCTTGTGTGGATTGAGATTCCCAAAGGAATTTTAGATCTCAGAAACCTTAAACTGCTCAAAATCTACAATTGTAGCAGTTTGAGATATATATTTACTCGTACCATCTGCTGTGGCCTTGAGCAACTCCAAGTGCTTGAAGTGAAAAGTTGTGCTATGGTTGAAGAAATCATCACAGAAGAATCTATGGATGAGATCAGATTTCCTCACCTAAACTCCATTATTCTTGAATCCTTGCCCAGATTAATCAATTTCAGTTCCGGCGGTGGTACTGTGCATTGTCCATCTCTGAAAGAGATTGCTGTAGTTGATTGCCCGACCACATTCACTTGTTCATTCTTTTGGGAAGCAGATGCAGCAATTGATAAAATTGTTGAGCGAAAGGTTGGTAGTCTATTTCTAATTGTTAAGAACTTTACTTTGAGTATGCTTTAATTTCTGGCATAAGAAGTATATAGTGACTAGTGATTGTCTTAGAAAATATGGACGAATGGTGATTAAGCAAAACATTTCACTGCAGGTATTTTTTCCTAATCTGAAGGACCTGAAACTGTCATCAATTGATGTTGAGATGATGTGGCAAGCTCAACACTTGAAGATGTCCTCTTATACTGAGAATTTAACAAGCCTGACTGTGGATGGCTGTGGGAATCTAAAATATCTATTATCATCATCAAGTATTGTGCATCTGAAGAGACTTGAGGTATGCAATTGTAAGATAATGGAACAAGTGATACTCAGGGAGGGATTGGATGAAGAAATCATGTTACTCCATCAACTAGAGTCCCTGAAGCTCAAAGATCTGCCAAAACTCACCCGATTCTGCACAACTAATTTAGTTGAATGCTCTGCCTTAAAAGAGATTTGCATACAAAACTGCCCTCAAATGAGAACATTTGTTTCCAATTCTCCAACTTCAAATAATGAACTTGAAATTATAAACTCTACTTTATTTGATGAAAAGGTATGTAGTTCCTTCCCTTAACAATGATTCTTAACATGTAGCCTTTTGTTTAAATGAATAATTTTGGTCGGTAAATTGCATGCTTCAAATCTCAATGAAATATTTGCTTAAATGGATTTTGATATATATATATATATATAGAGTCCATCCAAATCCAATTAGAATTACTGTAAATATAATAGATAAATGTAATAGATAAATGTCTAACAAACTGTAAATATAATAGATAAATGTCTAACAAATTGATGAGGCACATGACTAGCCTACTCAAAATAAAATTATCATGTCTAGTTTATTCACCGAGACTATTGACTTTTGATACAGGTTGCATTCCCAGACTTGGAGAAAATGCAGATTCTTAACATGGATTATTTGAACATGCTATGGCATAATCAACTCCATTCAGATTCTTTTTGCAAAATAAAAGCATTAACGGTAGAGCACTGTAAAGAACTACTTAAAATCTTTCCATCCATGTTGCTGAGACGCTTCCAGAATCTCGAGGATTTGATCATAGGCAATTGTGATTCACTGGAAGAGGTATTTGATCTACAAGAGATAATAAAATTGAAAGAAACAGTGACCATTCAGTTGAGAACTCTGGACATAAGAAACCTCCCTAATCTGAAGCATGTATGGAATAAGGATCCTATGGGACTTGTCTTGTTTGATAACCTAAGTTCAGTGGTGGTTTTGGATTGTCCAAATCTAAAAGCTATTTTCCCAGCTACGATAGCCAAAAATCTGCTGCAGCTAGAAACACTATATGTGGAAAGTTGTGGTGGGGTGGAGGAAATTGTTGCTCGGGACCAAGGAACAGAAGCAACTATAGAGTTTCTTTTTCCTTGCTTAAAGTTCTTGATTCTTGGGGAATTAAATGAACTCAAGTGCTTCTATTCAGGAATACACACTTTGGAGTCTCCATTACTGAAGCGTTTAATTGTGTATCACTGTGAGAAATTAAATATCTTTTGCCCTGAATCTGAGAACTTGCTAGAGACAGATAAGGAGAGCCAAGCTATGATTCAGGATCCACAACCGCTTTTCTCATTTAGAAAGGTATGAGTCTCAGTCCACTTTTCTTCAGGTCAACATTAAAATTTTCCTTTTCATATCTTAAAAAATTTTGGTATTATTTTGTGTATAAGTAATATTTTTAAATGTCAATTCTTATAATTACATGAAATTTATTATTTAGTCTTTATATTATGAATAAAAATACATTAAAATATTTCAGAGTTATTAAAAAAACCTACTGATTAGTATTTCGTTAATTTTTAAATATTAAGTATTCTACTATTTAGTTTTTATATTATGAATAAATTTATTAGTTGAATAATAGTTTTTTTTTAATCCAAATTTCTAAAAGTTATTAAACTTTTATTTTATTTTTGTTAATGGAATCTTTACACATAGTTTTGAAGTTAATGACCATTAAATTGTGATAAAGATTTAGTGCAAGTGAGGAGAGAGCCATGTGTAATTAAAGTACAAAATTTGAATAAATGGATACGCCACAAATATTGAAATGAAGTTTAGAATTAGTTAATACTTAACAGTAATAATAAATATGTTAAATGAAACTGGATAAAGTTTAATAATGTTTCACAATTTTTCAAAATTTTGTAAAATATCTTTTGAAAATTTGTCAAATTACGTTAAAAAAATAAATGTTTGAATTAAATTGTCAAATTTTGACTTATTTTTGTAATTAGGCTTATTAGAATTAATTATCCATATTATATAATTTTTTGCATTAATGGAAATTTTAATAGCCAGGTGTAATTTTTAAAAATTTAAATATATAAATTTAAATTGGCTATTTCTAAAAATATAGGGTAAAATTATAAAACAATGGTAAAATATGGATTTTTTTACAATTAATCCTAAAAAAAAATTGATTCTCGAGTAAATTAATTATCAAATTTGGATTATATGATTATTTAAATGCATAAAACACCATAAGTCAATAAATAATATTAATTGTATTTAATTACACTCACTCTAAAATCTTTTCATCTTATAATATAATAAGGAACTAAGAGAAAATTAATGGTTAACGAAAGTAATTATAAAAGTTTACAGTATAGTTATAATATGTTAAAATTTGTGATTACCATATTAAATTTAAATATGGGTTGTAATGATCCTTTTTCGCTATAAAAGAATGCAAAATGGTTATTTCTTCCATATATCTGCAAACTTTTAGATGCAACATGAATGTTCAACATGTTTTCATATGATTGATCTTTACAGGTTGTCTCCAACTTGGAGAATTTAACTCTAACAAGAAAGGATGCGGCAATGATATTGGAAGGCCAGTTTCCAGCTGATCTCTTTCACAAACTCACAAACATTGGGATACGTTGCTTTCATGATGAATCTGCAGTTTTTCCATTTGATCTCCTTCAAAGATTTCAGCCTATGGAAATTCTTCAAGTGGGTTGTAGTCAATTCAAGAAGCTGTTCCCATGTGATGGCTCTATTGATGGGAAAAAATATGCTGAGGTTCTTAGACTGGTACGGGTACTAATGTTGAGTAACCTTCCTAATTTGACGGATATAGGGAACCAAGACTCCCAGCTAGACCAAATTCTACAGTCTCTTGAACTTCTTCATGTTCACAGGTGTAACAGTATGGTTGCTTTAGCACCATCCTTTACTTTTCAAAATCTAATCACGTTGAACGTGTTGAAATGCAATGGATTACTTAGTTTGGTAACATCTTCCACAGCAAAAAGTCTTGTGCGACTCACAACAATGAGTATAGAAGAATGTGATGGATTGAAAGAGATAGTTGCAAATGATGGAGATAAAATTGAATTGAAAGAGGATATTATCTTTAGCAAATTGAAAACTTTGGAACTTCATTATTTGCCGAGCCTCGTTTGCTTTTGTTCATCAGAACACAGCTTCAAATTCCCCTCTTTGAAAAATGTAACTGTGAAGCAATGCCCCAAGCTGCAGGTTTTCTCAAAAGGAGTCTTAAGCACAAGCAGCCTGCTGGGTGTACAAAAAGATGACCAATGGCATTGGAATGGCAATCTGAATGCTGCTATACAACAATTGTTTGCAGAAATGGTATGTATGTGTTAGTTAATCAAATTCCCACTTCTTTCTAAGCCATAGAATACTTACATTACATGTATTCTCTTCTTGATCCTGACATTGTTGTCCTTGAATGTTTTGGATAATGTACAGAATGCTAGAGAATATTGAATTATCGGTACAAAGGCGACACTAAGCATAAAAGTCATATCAAAGGTAAATTGTGAAAGGGCTTCTTTATTCATAATGAAAGCATTTATGCAAGATATTGCTTTTTTTTTTCTGAGATTTTAAAATGGTATAAGAACCATTTTGCCCTCATATTACTATTGCTAAAAGCGTTCTATATTTGTTTTTTTGGTATTATAACTAAAACAAACTCCACTAATGCCATGTCTTAGGTTAATGTGAGCTTGGTACCATTCCAAACAACCTGGCTAAAATCATGGATTATGGCTTCTGTCTACCATTGGATTCTTATCGAACTATGATTACTTCTATCGAACTATGATTACTTCTGCTTTGGTCTTTGTTTTGTATATTCCTACCGGTTTGTGTGTACTTTATATTCCTAGAACATGTATATTGGGACGGTGTGATACCAAATGCTTAATGGACGATGTATGTTAAAATTTTTTCCTTGTGATTTTTAATATACATGAATGCAGTATTAGTTATATTTTGTGTTAAGTGAACTTACAAGAACTAAACTAGCTGAATTATCTTTCAAATAGTTGGTGTTGTGGGTTTACTCAAATAAGTTCTGTAGATATACGATTCTCCATTCTAATGAATTATTTTCATGTATATTATTATTATAATAAATCAAATGAAAGATGAGAATCAATGACCACCAAATACAGTGTTAAAGATATAAAATTGTATCTTATAAAGATATAAAAGTGAAAATAAATGAGTACTATAAAGTAATAAAAGTTTCAATATTAAAAAAATATAATATTGTAAAAGGTACTTGTTGTTCTATTCATAAAAATTGTCATATTTGTGAAATGATTATAAAAAAATATGAAAATGGAAAATTTGATTATTAGATCATCGTGTATCTCACTTTCTATTATTTTAAAAAATTTAAAATAAATATAATAGATGTAATAAACAATATTATATAACTTTTCGTATATTTGCTAAGAAATTCTTCAAGAGATTCTGAATATGTTTCATTTATATAAAGTTAAAATAAAAAATTAATTAATAAAAAAAATTAAGAGTTAGCTTAGATAAAAATGGCAAATATATTTTATTTAAACAATTTATAAAACTGCTATTTTTTATTTACCTGAATGTAATGTAATAATATAAAGAAAAACATGAACTTAAAATGAATAATGAATACTTTATGATTTAATTCTTCTACACTTAACTTAATAGAAAAGCATTGTTATCTATCTTTCATTGACAAATTAGGATTCTCTAAAAAAAAATTAACGATACACCACATAAACTTTTGATCATAGTGTTGCTCTTTAGAGTTTCAATACAAAAATTTAATTTAGCAAGATAACAATATTTTGGCATGCTCAGTTGGATCATTTCTACATCACACGTTGGATGCACAAATTCAACACTGCTCACCTTTACCAAATGATACCACTTTACTTTGGTCACTTGATGGGACATACAATTCTACTGTAACGACCCAGAAACCGATACCCCTCTGTAACGACCCGAACCGCCACCGGCGCTAGGATCTAGATCGGCTTAAGGCCGCCGGGACCCGTAGCAAGCCAAACATACCTCCTATCACCCGGTCAAATCCCATACATGATCAAAACTTTAACATAAAAACTGAAACATCTGATGTAAATACCGAGCTTGACCTGTACGCGACATAACTGAAAACATAACATACATCAAGCCGGAGTCACATTCAAAGGACCAAACCTAACCTGTGCATGCATCAAACCACAAAACAAGACCTCCACTAGGGTCCTCATCCATTACCATAGCGTGGTAAACAACACATGCCACAAGATTAGTTCAAACACAACTCAACACTAAACATAACATACATCATGTATTAAACAGGGACTAACCAAGTTTCAGGGCCAAGCACAGTACTAACCATAAGCATAACTCCACTTAACTTTACATTACAATAACTCAGTTACATTACATCATGTCCATACTAACAGTACTAATCTAATACTACTACAAAAGCATAACCTCTGCTCTTGAGACTTCCCGATCAACCTCAAACCTGCAACACTGGGGTTAGGGGAGAGGGGTGAGCTAAAAAGCCCAGTGAGTAGAAACATAGAAAACAGTTCATTAATTACATGCTCTCATGAAATGCGTCATATCACAAAGAAATCACATATCTGGGTCCGTCTCGAGGTTCATGCAAATAAATATTCCCCACGGACTGCTTTTTGAGAGTTTCTTTCTTTGCTAGCATCCTTTACTCTCAAGGATCGGACATGACCTCAAAAATCCCTCTGTCGGTGCCCGGCTCCCCCAAAGGAGCTCACACAGGACTTTCACATACATGACAGGGTACCTAGTCCACAGAGAGCTCACAGGGACTTTCCTATATGTACTTGTCCGGCTCTCAAAGGACTTACCCAAGACTCAATGACAGAAATGGGCTATTGAAGTCGCCTTGGTCCAAACCTCCTGAATCAACATCAAATAATGCAATGCGCCATATTCGTGAAACTAGTGCAGTCATCCTATTACATATAATCATGATGCATGAGCATGCTTTAGGCATTTGATTTTGTATATATAAGATTAAGTTTAGTTCTACTCACCTCTGGCAGACGCTGAACCGACTCTGCAACTGCTAACACTGATGGCCTCCTCGATCCCTCGGGTCCGATCCTACACAGGTGGACTCGAATGAGGTGCCAAACACATTCTAACCACTCATAAACAACTGCCCACAAACCCCGTAAAACATCACTTAAACATGCATAGAAAACACCCATGAAAAGGCTGGACAGGGCACTTTCGGCGGCACCTTCGGCGGCCGAACCCTCCCTCCAGAGACGAAACTCGGGCACTTTCGGCGGCACCTTCGGCGGTCGAAAGTCCCACTCCAGAGACGAAAGTCAGGCACTTTCGGCGGCCGAATCCTTCCTTCGGCGGCCGAAAGTCTGCTTTCAAGCCAAAACTCAACTTTCGGGGGCAAGGTTAGGCGGCCAAACCATGCATCCAAAGGCAGGTTCGGCGGCCGAAACCACCTTCGGCGGCCGAACCTGAGTTGTTCCCAGAAGGGCAGAACTCAGCTTCAACATGCATTCAAGCCTCCCAAACCTTCCAAACACCCCAAAACAAGCACCCAACTAAACCAAAACATGCATAAACCTCTAACCATGCACAAAGGAGCTTAACAACTAGATTAAACTCCAAAAACAACATCAAAGCATGCATAGATAGTTTATGACCCACATAGGCCAAAACCATCAAAACAACCAAATCCTCACACACTCTTTCCCAATCATGCATACTCACTCCCACAAGCATAAAGGAGCATAAACTAACATAAACTCCTCAACACAAACATCACATAACATACATTGGGCATAAAACCCACATAAACCTAAACATGCATATCTACCCATACTCAACCATCAAAACCTTCATAAAACTTCATGAAAACACTAGGGAAGCAAAGATCTACACTTACCTCTTGAAGATCGAGGGTGGTGTGATCCCTAACTCGGAGGTGTGGAGAATCCAAGCTCCAAAAGCTCCAAGCTCCCAAAACTTCGATCTAAGCTTTAAAACTCTTCAAAATAACCATGGAACTCATGAAAACATGAAGGAGATGAAGAAAAACGTGAAAACGGCCAAGGGAGGACAAAAACTCACCTGAGCTCGAGAATGGGGAGAAAACTCTCCCATTTCCGGTCTGAGGGCCTTTTTATAGGTGGCCTGGTCGAAGACCTTCGGCGGCCTAACGTGCCCCCTAAACTCATGCAAGTTCGGTGGCCGAACTTGACTTTCAGCGGCCGAACCTTGGCTCGTTCAAACAAGACTTTCGGAGGCCAAAGGCGCTCCCGAAGCCTTTCCATGTTCTGCGGCCGAACTCCACTTTCGGCGGCCGAACCTGGCAAATGCCTCCTTGTTCTTTTTCTTTTCAAAACTCAATTTTTCTTTCAATTAAAACCCTTAAAATCATTTGAAAATATTTTTAGAAAACACATTCTACCCTTCTAGAGAGATCCAACACCCTAGATTCCGCCGGAAGGCAGGAATCCCGATGCCGGATTCTAGCCGGGTATTACATCTACTTTATCCAATTTTTTTTCTATCAACATTCATAGAACAAGTTTTGGACTATGAATCAAGTTATGGTAGCAAAACAAGAAGTTATTATTGGAAACAAAACCGCATGATCCGAATCATAAAAAAGTTCCTATAGAGACAACTTTGTGTAGATGCACTTATTGAATAACAATTCAATAAAGAGTTGCCTTTGATGCTAAAAAAGTAACACCAAATGTAATAGTAATGCGAGATATAGGTAAAATAATTTAAGTGTGCGACATTCAGCAAGAATGTAGGAGTAGTTATCCAAAACGCACCAGAGGACTATCTCAAGGGTGTCTACTTTAGTATCACAAATTGGCAAGGGTCATGGAGAACTTTACCTGAAGTTGGCAGGGGCATCCGTTGGTCACACAGCGACTAACATCCAAAAAGCCAATGAGGTACATGGAGCTTCCAAGAGAAGCAACCAACAGTATCAACTGCCTCACAAGGGAAAAACAACTCCAAAAGTTGTTTCTCTTCCAATGCAAGCTGTAAGAACTTTAAATAGTCTTCCAGGAGATTATGAAAAATCAACGAAGGACGAAACATAAAAGAGAAAGACATCCATGGTGACTTTATTAATGTAGAAAGTTATGTTTGTTTTGCATTATCTAAACCGGCAAAACCCTTTGAACTAAGCAAGAAAGCTTTAATAATAATAAAGGATAATTAATACAATATTTCTATAGTTTTACTTAACTATTTAAAATATACTTTTTTAAATTATATTAAAATATCTCTGCAATTTATTTCTATCAATGGGATATCAGTTAATTTTAAATTCTTGTTGGCGTTAGTCTATATATAAAATACTAAATTGCCCTCATTGCACAGAATAGCAAAAGAAATCCCTAACCCCCCAATCCTTTTCACTCTTATCTATGAAGATTGAAATAGGCAAATGACAAAAAAATGCTATCAACGGGTTTTCTGATGATCAAGATGCAATGGGACCGTCTATGGAGGATGATAGTACAATCAAAGAAAGGACATCATACTAAAAGCAAAAAGTCTTATTTAGAATAATGCATTGTTTCATCGCTGGCTTCTCCTAGGGAACCAACTGCAAAAAGTGCAGGCGACATGATCCTGCAAGATAGAAAATTTGATGCTTTCTAAATATTTTGATGTAACTGACAAAGAACTAATATCAATATTAGTTTTTATTAGTGGTGAATAAAAAATACAAGTGGATATGGCTAAGCCGTAAGGTGACGGAATTCGTTGAAATTATAAGAATGAAAAAAAAATCCTAAATAAAGTAGTAAATTAATAAAAAAATTAACGCACAAAATAAATAAAATAAAAGATGGGCCACTGTTTAATATTTCATGAAAGCAGAAATGGTTTAAATTATTTCCCTTGTTGGCCCAAAAATATAATTATTTGTTGTCAGCTTCCTTGTATGCTGTAAATGACAAATAAATTTTAGAAAAGTAAAATAGAGCTAAAATGGGAACTCCATTTTCTTTTAAGCAAAGAAAACAAAGGACTTAAATTTATGATCAAAACAACTAAGTGAAGACACCAAACATGATAATAATGGAAATGCATCCATCCACTTTAAAGAAGCAAGAGACACAACAGGAGAGGGATGCAATAAAGGAGAGTGAAGGAGAGGAGTATCATATTTTATTTTTAATAAAGGGTATTTCCAAAATTAGAAAATTTTACTATATTGACTAGTATTTAAAATATTTAAAAATATTGATTATCTTTTGATATCAACGAAATTAAATTATAAAGACATTTTAATGTACTTTATAAAATATAAAGGTAATTTGATTAGTTATGTCAAAATATTATAGAGATATGATAATAATTTTACCTAATAATAATATACTTATTATATTTTACCTAGTAACAATATTCTTTTGATATGTTACTATTCTTTTGATATAATAAGTGTGGAAGAAATTTTTTATTTTCTTTTAAAGTAAAAATTGTTGGTCTTTCCAAAAAAAAAAAAAGATACTAACAAAAGAAAGTGATTAAAGTCCAAGATTATTAGAGATGCCTTGGTACATGGAACCATTATATATATTGACGATTGTTGGACATTCAGAAATTTAATCCAAAATAAAGTTAACATAGAAGTTCTTTGATTTCAACTATACACTAAGACTCTTCCCCAAAAACCTCAATGTACTCAAATCAACGATCAGCTCTATTAATTCCCCAACTACCAATCTTGACTCATTGATTTCCCTGTGAGATCAAAACTTTAATTCAAGTGTCCTGTCCTAGCGAATTCATTAAATATGAAATTATTATAGTGTATTCTTATAGTTTCCTTTGTATCTAAATGTTCTACAAATAGGTGTGTTGTACATACATTAAATATACTTTTTACTCTATAATATTCATTATAGTAGAGTATTTTTCATCAAACTAAGATGGTATCAGAGCAGGTCGTCAGATTTTTTTTTTCTTTCTTTTCTTCTCTTGTCTCGAAAAACCTCCCTTATATCGAGAAAATGGAAGAAAGTAGCTCTGTTAGGTCGCAGAGCCAATCAGCTCCAACGAAAGACATCCCTAAGACGATCGCCGACGACACCTTGACCTGCAAAAGTCTGATAATCCAACAATGGTTCTCATCTCCATTCAACTAAATGGCGTCAATTACAGAGGCTGAAATCAAGCAATGAAAATCGCTCTCGAAGCTAAGAATAAGCTCGCGTTCGTGAAAAGAAAATTCATTATACCAAAAGATGGATCTGAAAACTACGAGAAGTGGAGACATTGTGATTACATGGTAACGTCGTGAATTCTCAACTCTATCTCAAAGGATCTAGTTGGAAGCTTTCTCTATGCCACCACTGCTTGAGAACTTTGGATCAAATTGGGAGAATGGTATGGTAAGAGCAACGGGCCGATGATTTATCAAATTAAGCGGAAGATAGCAACAATCTCTCAAGAGAATCTCTCGGTGACAACATACTACACTAAATTAAAACAACTATGGGATTGTAATACCCGGCTAGACTCCGGTACCGGAATTCCTACCGTCCGGTAGAATTTGGGTGTCGGAAACCTCTAGAAGGGTAAAAGCATGTTTTTATAAAATGTTTTCATGTTTTTAATGTTTTAAGTATGATTTTAAATGAGTTTTTGCATGAAAATTTCTTTAAGGGAAAACCCAGGTTCGGCCGCCGAAACTCACTTTCGGCCGCCGAACATGCATGGACTTTGGGAGGCACGTTAGGCCCCCGAAAGTCTAAGAGAGGGAAGTGCAGGTTCGGCCGCCGAACCTTATGTTCGGCCGCCGAACATTGCATGGATGCGGAGGCACATTCGGCCCCCGAACGTGGCCTGGCCAGCCACTATAAAAGGGTCCCCTAGGTCCGCACGGGCGAGCTTTTTCTCTCCCATTGTCGGCCAAGGTGAGTCTCCACCGCTCCTCCCTCGATCTTGAGTGTTTCCTTTAGATCTTTCATGGTTTTAACGAGTTTATAACTTCGTTTTGAAGATTTGTGAGCTTTGAGCAAGTTTTGAGCAAGTTTTGAGTGCTTGGAGGTTCAAAGAGCTTAATCTCTCCATCTCCAAGCTAGGATCACTTTCCTCTCGTTTCTTCAAGAGGTAAGGGTCGATCTTGAACCCTTTTTATGTTTTAAACAAGTTTTAAGTAAGATCTATGGGTAGAAATGCATGTTTAGGACATATGTTGAGTTTATGGGTTATGTTGAGTTTTTGAGCAATGTAGCTTGATTGTGTGTGTATGAAGTGTTGTAGATGGGGTATATGCATGTTTGAGGCCCCTAGGAACTTGTATGTATGTTTTGGTTGAGAAATATGCATGATCTGTGGCTTTGGGAGGCAGGAGGTTCATTTGAACCAAGTTTCTGCCATTTGGCAGAAACCAGGTTCGGCAGCCGAAGGGAGTTTCGGCCGCCGAACCCCTCTTGTGAAGGCAGCTTTCGGCTGCCGAAGGTGCCCCCGAAAAGAGACTTTCGTCTCTGTCTGGCACTTTCGGCCGCCGAAGGTGCCGCCGAACCTAGCTGAGTTTCGTCTCTGTCCAGGACTTTCGGCCGCCGAAGGTGCCGCCGAAGGTGTCCTGTTCAGCCATTTCATGCATATTTTCTGTGATGTTTTCATGATATTTTAGGGGGTTTTTGGGGGATACATTAGAGTTATGATTATATATATTGGTCCCTCATTGGAGTCCACCTGTGTAGGTTCGGACCCGAGGAACCAAGGACCCCAGCAGTGAGCCAGCTGCTGAGAGTTTGACAGAGTCAGCCAGAGGTGAGTGGAACTATACTTAACCTTTTAAATTAATAAAGTGAATGTTTTATCATGTTTCATGCATCATGACTATAATATAGGTTGTTTGCATTAGAATCACGAATATGCTACATTGCATTATTGTATTGTGGTTGATGAGGAGGGACATTGCACGACTCACTAGTCCTGTGTACGAAGTCCTGTGGTGCCCATAATAGGGCCGGGCAATAGCTCCGATTTACGAAGTCCTGTGGTGCCCATAATAGGGCCGGGCAATACGAAGTCCTGTGGTGCCCATAATAGGGCCGGGCATGGAGCTGAGGGATTTTTTTGGGTCGGTCCTTCCATGATGTGAAATGTTTGTGCAATGATGCATTCCATTATAGCATGTTTTAAATATCTTTTTTTTTATATAGTTCTACTCACTGGGCATCTAGCTCACCCCTCTCCCCTAACCCCCAGGTTTGCAGGTACGGGTTTGATAGAGAAGCAAAGAAGAGAAAAGTCATATGTATGTAATAGTTAGAGTTTGTGGACATGACAATGATAAGAATGTAATGTAGAGTTTTGAACAGTTGTGTAATTATGTTATTGAGGATAGAGTTGTGCTTGACTACAATGTATTGCTAATCCCGTTTATTTTAAGTACATGATCTTATGATATGATGTTTATGCAAAACTAACTCAACACATGATGTATAGCCCTCCGAGGCTTTGATGAGATCCCACAGAGGGACTTCTTTTATGTATATGTTCAGAGTATGCACAGGTTGAGTTGGTGATTGATCACATGTATAAAAGAAAAGTTTTAATTTTTTTTTTTTTTTTTTTTGTATGATGGTTGATCATGTATGGGATTAAGCAGGTTTACAGGTATATGTTAGGCTTGCTACGGGTCCCGGCGGCCTTATGCCGATCTGGATCCTAGCGCCGGTAGCGGTCCGGATTTCCGGGGCGTTACAGAGTGGTATCAGAGCCCTAGGTTCACATGGTCGGACCTAGCGTGTCGGGCTCATAGAAGTATTAGAGGGTCAAGCACAATAGGAAAGGTCATGTCCACTAGGATAGGATGTAGAGTCCTGTCTTACTATGATGATGTGATATGCCATGACTATATGCATGCGCATAAATGATATGCTATGTTTGCCATGTATGTGATGTAGGTTCATGTGACTCCACATGAACCATATGATGCTAATGCTTGTGAGTTATGTGCTGTTTTTCAGAAACAGAATGAGAGGAACTCGTCGATCTGCACGATTGACAGGAGTCCCACCAGAGGATGAGGGCACAAGCGCCCGTCCTCCCACATTGCCTAGGGCAATGTCATGCAGAACAAACAGAGAAAGAGTATCAAGGGACCCTAGAAGGTCTTTTGATACTAGCAGAAGGGGGACAGAAAGAGGAGGGAGTTCTTCAGATGTGAGGGAGGTTATGGAAGAAGATCAGAGAAGGGATGGGAATCTGGATGTTGGCATGTCAGAAGAAGGGACAGGGGAGTCACAAGGAGGCACTCAGGCCTCGGGGTATGGTTTTCCACCCTATTACCCACCCTATGCACAGAGTCCCGGGTATCCGATGGGAAGTACGTCGGATTACTCCAGCTTTAATCCCTACCCTACTCACATGCCTTATCCACCTTTCTATCCACCGTACCCACAGTACCCAGCCTATCCACCCTCATCCTTCCATCCTCACCCAGCAAACCCCACCCCGGGGAATGCTGCATCCCCACCTCCACCACCTACAGAACCAGTAGCCCCAGATACTCAACCTCCTAGACCTAGCTCAGCCAGTGGGAGTAAGGTGAAAATGACAGCTTACCTTAAGCTGGATGCTCCTAAATATAAGTCAGGGGATGATCCCTTTGAATACCTGAGAGCAGTGAAGACGATCACTGATGAGCTAGGGGCGGATGATAGAAGAGCCATTGAGATGGCAGGGTTCACCCTGAAGTGCAAAAAGGCAAAGGAATGGTTCAAGTGCTATGTGGACCCGAGACTAGACAGTATGACATGGGAGGAATTCGCCAATGAGTTTGCTGGATGGGCATTTCCAGATAGTTCCAGAGAGTTGAAAATGATTGAGTTTGAACAACTGAGACAGACAGAAGACATGAGCATAGAGGAGTACACAGACAGATTTCTGGAGCTATTACCCTTCTCAGGGCAAGCTCTAGATACAGATGTGAAGAAGGCCAGGAGATATGTCATGAAATTACAGTCCAGGTACTCCTCATTGATTCAATCAGCTGAGAGGGAGAGTTTTCACACAGTGGTAGATATGGCTCGAAGAATGGAGGCCAGTGCCATAGTTGAGGGGTCAGTGAAGCAGTCAGTGACCCAGTCTTCAGGGGTTAAGACCCCAGGCAGAGGAGGGCTAGGACCCTCTACTCAGAGTTCAGGTAGTAAGAGATGGAGTAGCACTAAGAAGCCCAAGAAGAACAAGTTCTGGAACAAGCTGAAATCCGGTCTAGGATTTGGCGGTGGCTCGAGTTCAGGCTCAGATGGTGCAGAATGCCAAAGGTGTGGGAGGCCACACAAGGGAGCGTGTCGATGGGGGACCAATGCATGTTTCAGATGTGGCCAGGAGGGACACATAGCTCGGGATTGTCCTAGAGCACCTTTCATGGGCCAGCCCCAACAGACAGCTTCGGGTAGTGTGGCACAACCAGCAGCTCCAGCCACAACACAGGGCAGTGGCAGAGGTAGAGGGAGAGGGGCAGCCTCTTCTTCTGGTTCCCGAGGTGAAGGTCCATCAGCTCCAGCCAGGATCTTCACAATGACTCAGCAGGAGGCGAACACATCCAACACCGTGGTGTCAGGTAATCTCATCATTGGGTGTTCTGATGTGTATGCATTAATGGACCCGGGTGCATCTCATTCCTTTATTTCTCCGAGGGCAGTTGAGAGGTTAGGGTTGATGGTCTCTGGGTTAGAGTGTCCCCTATGGGTCAGTGGACCCAAGTGTGACCCGACGGCGGCAGAGTCAGTCTGCCGGTACTGTCCAGTGTTTGTTGAGGGAAGATGCCTCTCCGCCGACCTTGTGGTTCTAGATTTGACAGATTTTGACGTCATTCTAGGGATGGATTGGCTATCTACCCATGGTGCTACCTTGGACTGCAGGGACAAGGTAGTCAGGTTCAGAGATCAGAACGGGTCAGAGGTTGTCTTCAGAGGAGACAAGAGGGGTACGCCTAGAGGTCTGATATCGGCCCTACAGGCTCGTAGGCTGCTTAGGAAGGGATGTCAGGGGTATGTAGCCCACGTGAAAGAGCTAGATAGTCAGGTCAGGGAGCCAGCCTCAGTGCCAGTTGTCAGAGAATTTCTGGATGTCTTTCCAGAAGAACTTCCAGGACTACCACCTGCTAGGGAGATAGAGTTCGAGATTGAACTGATGCCTGGAACTAGACCGATCTCTATCCCTCCCTACAGGATGGCACCAGCAGAATTGAAGGAACTGAAAGAACAGTTGCAAGATCTGGTAGATAAGGGCTTCATCCGACCGAGTACCTCACCTTGGGGTGCTCCAGTGCTTTTTGTGAGAAAGAAGGATGGATCCCTCAGACTTTGTATTGACTACAGGCAGTTGAACAAGGTCACTACCAAGAACAAGTACCCATTGCCAAGGATCGATGATCTATTCGACCAGCTAGCAGGAGCGGGTTGTTTCTCCAAGATAGATCTAAGATCAGGGTACCATCAGCTGAGGATAAGGGAAGAAGACACACCAAAGACAGCTTTCAGGACCAGATATGGGCACTATGAGTTCCTTGTAATGCCGTTTGGGTTAACTAACGCCCCTGCAGCATTCATGGACCTCATGAACAGAGTATTCAGACCATACCTGGATCACTTCGTTATTGTCTTTATAGATGATATCCTAGTGTATTCCAGGAATGCAGAGGAGCATGCCCAGCATCTGAGGATTGTATTACAGACCTTGAGGGAACATGGCTTGTATGCCAAGTTCTCCAAGTGTGAGTTCTGGTTAAGGAGCATATCATTCTTGGGGCATATAGTGTCAGAGAATGGGATAGAAGTGGACCCCAAGAAGGTTGAAGCTGTGACTAACTGGCCAAGACCCACCTCAGTGACAGAGATCAGAAGCTTCTTGGGTTTGGCTGGCTACTACAGGAGGTTCGTTCAGGACTTCTCTAAGATTGCAGCTCCTTTAACCAGATTAACCAGAAAGAATCAGAGATTCGAGTGGACCGATCAGTGTGAAGAAAGCTTTGAGGAGCTCAAGAAGAGGTTGACTTCAGCACCAGTGTTAGCTCTGCCAAACAGCAATGAGGATTTCACAGTGTTCTGTGATGCATCCAGAGTAGGCCTGGGTTGTGTGTTGATGCAGAATGGTAGGGTGATCGCTTATGCTTCTAGACAGCTGAAGAGGCATGAGTTGAATTACCCCACACACGACCTGGAAATGGCAGCAGTTATCTTTGCCCTCAAGATGTGGAGGCATTACCTCTATGGGGTAAAATGTGAGATCTTCACAGATCATAAGAGCCTGCAACACATCTTGAACCAGAGAGAGCTGAACTTGAGGCAGAGGAGATGGGTAGAACTGTTGAGTGACTATGATTGCAAGATCCAGTACCATCCGGGTAAGGCTAATGTAGTAGCTGATGCCTTAAGCCGGAAATCACTTGGCAGTCTATCCCACATCACGGCAGAGAGGAGACCGGTGGTGAAGGAATTTTATAAACTCATCAATGAGGGTCTACAGATGGAGTTGTCTGGTACAGGTGCTTTGATTGCACAGATGAAAGTAACCCCCGTGTTTCTGGAGCAGGTGGCTCAGAAACAGCACGAGGACCCAGAGTTAGTGAAGATTGCCAGGACTGTTCAGTCAGGCAAAAACAGTGAGTTCAGATTCGATGATAAGGGGATCCTCCGCTATGGGAACAGACTATGTGTACCAGATGACATCGGGCTTAAAGGAGACATTATGAGAGAGGCTCATAATGCAAGGTACAGTGTTCACCCTGGAGCCACCAAGATGTACCAGGATCTGAAGAGGGTGTATTGGTGGCCAGCTATGAAGAGGGAAGTGGCACAGTTCGTGTCAGCCTGCGAAATATGTCAGAGGGTGAAGCTGGAACATCAGAAGCCGGCTGGAATGCTTAACCCACTGCCGATTCCAGAGTGGAAATGGGAGAATATCGCTATGGATTTTGTAGTGGGGTTACCGGCAACATCCAACAGACTAGACTCCATATGGGTGATTGTGGACAGACTCACCAAATCTGCTCACTTCATCCCTGTTAGGAGCAACTACTCTGTGGATAAGTTAGCGCAGGTTTATGTGGATGAAGTTGTCAGGCTGCATGGGGTCCCAGTTTCTATAGTGTCAGATAGAGGGCCCCAGTTCACCTCCAGGTTTTGGCGGAGTCTGCAGAATGCTATGGGTACCAGGTTGGATTTCAGTACTGCCTTCCATCCCCAGACTGATGGACAATCAGAGAGGACCATCCAGACAATAGAGGATATGCTTAGGATGTGTGTGCTAGATTTTGGCGGTTCTTGGAGGCAACATCTACCCTTGGTAGAGTTCGCCTACAATAACAGCTATCATGCTAGCATTGGGATGGCTCCATATGAAGCTTTGTATGGGAGGAAGTGCAGGTCACCCGTTTGCTGGGAAGAGGTTGGAGAGAGGTCCTTAGCAGGGCCCGAGCTTGTAGAGATCACCAGCAGAGTGGTGCCCATGATCAGAGAAAGGATAAAGACTGCCACAAGCAGGCAGAAGAGTTATACAGACATCCGCAGGAGACAGGTAGAGTTTCAGGAGGGGGATCTAGTATTGCTCAAGGTGTCCCCAATGAAAGGGGTGGTTCGGTTCGGAAAGAAAGGTAAGTTAGCTCCACGGTACATCGGGCCCTTTGAGGTCTTGCAAAAAGTTGGGAATGTATCGTACAAGCTGGACTTGCCTGCTTCTATGGAGAGAATCCATCCGGTTTTCCATGTTTCCATGTTGAGGAAGTTCGTGTCAGAACCGGGCAAGGTTCTTAGTGAGCCTGATGTGGAGATCCAAGAGGATCTCACTTATGTTGAACAGCCAGTGCGGATTCTAGACACTCAGATCAGAAAGCTAAGGAACAAGGAAATCCCGATGGTGAAAGTCCTTTGGAACCACCACAATATGGAAGAATGTACCTGGGAGACACGGGAGTCCATGCTCCAGCAATATCCCCATCTCTTTTAAGGTTAGTCTCTATGTGTTATATATGTATGTTATGTTGTTTTGCTATGCATGTGCTAGTTGAGGAACATTCGGGGACGAATGTTCTTAAGGGGGGGAGAATGTAATACCCGGCTAGACTCCGGTACCGGAATTCCTACCGTCCGGTAGAATTTGGGTGTCGGAAACCTCTAGAAGGGTAAAAGCATGTTTTTATAAAATGTTTTCATGTTTTTAATGTTTTAAGTATGATTTTAAATGAGTTTTTGCATGAAAATTTCTTTAAGGGAAAACCCAGGTTCGGCCGCCGAAACTCACTTTCGGCCGCCGAACATGCATGGACTTTGGGAGGCACGTTAGGCCCCCGAAAGTCTAAGAGAGGGAAGTGCAGGTTCGGCCGCCGAACCTTATGTTCGGCCGCCGAACATTGCATGGATGCGGAGGCACATTCGGCCCCCGAACGTGGCCTGGCCAGCCACTATAAAAGGGTCCCCTAGGTCCGCACGGGCGAGCTTTTTCTCTCCCATTGTCGGCCAAGGTGAGTCTCCACCGCTCCTCCCTCGATCTTGAGTGTTTCCTTTAGATCTTTCATGGTTTTAACGAGTTTATAACTTCGTTTTGAAGATTTGTGAGCTTTGAGCAAGTTTTGAGCAAGTTTTGAGTGCTTGGAGGTTCAAAGAGCTTAATCTCTCCATCTCCAAGCTAGGATCACTTTCCTCTCGTTTCTTCAAGAGGTAAGGGTCGATCTTGAACCCTTTTTATGTTTTAAACAAGTTTTAAGTAAGATCTATGGGTAGAAATGCATGTTTAGGACATATGTTGAGTTTATGGGTTATGTTGAGTTTTTGAGCAATGTAGCTTGATTGTGTGTGTATGAAGTGTTGTAGATGGGGTATATGCATGTTTGAGGCCCCTAGGAACTTGTATGTATGTTTTGGTTGAGAAATATGCATGATCTGTGGCTTTGGGAGGCAGGAGGTTCATTTGAACCAAGTTTCTGCCATTTGGCAGAAACCAGGTTCGGCAGCCGAAGGGAGTTTCGGCCGCCGAACCCCTCTTGTGAAGGCAGCTTTCGGCTGCCGAAGGTGCCCCCGAAAAGAGACTTTCGTCTCTGTCTGGCACTTTCGGCCGCCGAAGGTGCCGCCGAACCTAGCTGAGTTTCGTCTCTGTCCAGGACTTTCGGCCGCCGAAGGTGCCGCCGAAGGTGTCCTGTTCAGCCATTTCATGCATATTTTCTGTGATGTTTTCATGATATTTTAGGGGGTTTTTGGGGGATACATTAGAGTTATGATTATATATATTGGTCCCTCATTGGAGTCCACCTGTGTAGGTTCGGACCCGAGGAACCAAGGACCCCAGCAGTGAGCCAGCTGCTGAGAGTTTGACAGAGTCAGCCAGAGGTGAGTGGAACTATACTTAACCTTTTAAATTAATAAAGTGAATGTTTTATCATGTTTCATGCATCATGACTATAATATAGGTTGTTTGCATTAGAATCACGAATATGCTACATTGCATTATTGTATTGTGGTTGATGAGGAGGGACATTGCACGACTCACTAGTCCTGTGTACGAAGTCCTGTGGTGCCCATAATAGGGCCGGGCAATAGCTCCGATTTACGAAGTCCTGTGGTGCCCATAATAGGGCCGGGCAATACGAAGTCCTGTGGTGCCCATAATAGGGCCGGGCATGGAGCTGAGGGATTTTTTTGGGTCGGTCCTTCCATGATGTGAAATGTTTGTGCAATGATGCATTCCATTATAGCATGTTTTAAATATCTTTTTTTTTATATAGTTCTACTCACTGGGCATCTAGCTCACCCCTCTCCCCTAACCCCCAGGTTTGCAGGTACGGGTTTGATAGAGAAGCAAAGAAGAGAAAAGTCATATGTATGTAATAGTTAGAGTTTGTGGACATGACAATGATAAGAATGTAATGTAGAGTTTTGAACAGTTGTGTAATTATGTTATTGAGGATAGAGTTGTGCTTGACTACAATGTATTGCTAATCCCGTTTATTTTAAGTACATGATCTTATGATATGATGTTTATGCAAAACTAACTCAACACATGATGTATAGCCCTCCGAGGCTTTGATGAGATCCCACAGAGGGACTTCTTTTATGTATATGTTCAGAGTATGCACAGGTTGAGTTGGTGATTGATCACATGTATAAAAGAAAAGTTTTAATTTTTTTTTTTTTTTTTTTTGTATGATGGTTGATCATGTATGGGATTAAGCAGGTTTACAGGTATATGTTAGGCTTGCTACGGGTCCCGGCGGCCTTATGCCGATCTGGATCCTAGCGCCGGTAGCGGTCCGGATTTCCGGGGCGTTACAGGGATGAATTAGCAAATATTGTGCCGATAGCTCCATGCAGCTGTGGTTCTGAAAAGCTCGCCACAGAAATTCATAATGCCGATCATCTAATGAAATTTTTTATGGGACTCAACGATACCTTCGATCAAGTTCATAGTCAAGTATTGCTCCTGAATCCATTACCGACGGTGAATAAAGCCTTCTTGATGGTTCTGTGAGTGAAATCTCAAAAGGAAGTTCAAACCAACCTCAAAGAGCATACTGAGGTCATTGCTCTAGCTGTTCGATCTCAAAACAACCGGCAAGAATAGAGGAAACATGATGCGATGAAAGGCCACTGTGACTACTAAAACCTAGATGGACATACTGTAACACCCCTTACCCTATCAAAGAGTAGACAGAGCAAGGAATGTCACAAACTATACCTATCCAGATATATCAAAACTAAACAATTTCTTTTATCTGTAAATACCAAGTTTTTTGGTAATGCATGTAAATTTCATCAAGTGATTAAAACAAATGTGATATTTTTAAACCAAAATTTTCGGCAGAGTTTCCTCTATTTCATTAGCACTTTAACCTGTAATACATATGAAAATCACACTTATAATTACACTAACAACTGTCATTTGATATCTTACTATTCTTTGATTACATAACCTTTACAACTCACTCTATTAAATATGTACTTGCCAAAATATAATTGTACTATGACTCAAAGACTCAAAACTACCAGCTATGATAATAGCCTTGATATCTGATGTAGACCTCTGATGAACTCCGCGTATCTACTTTATCTACAACCTGTGTGAGGTAAAAATCAACACGCTGAGCTAATGCTCAGTGGGTGATAGAAAACAAATAACAGAATAAAACAAACAAGTTCATATATATAGATAATCAAGTAAACAATTACAAACTAGTAGATGCAAACATGTTAACATTCACCAATAAGTTCACAAAATCAAGTATCAAACTTAATTAAGATCTTAGCCCTTATAAACACATAGTAGGATCGACTAGGTAGATAAGGAGTTATAACGATAGGCACAGGGTGCCGAACGGTAGGCTCAGAGGCCAAAACTGTGATAGCAGGGCTCTGTGGCTATGCTTATGAGGTACCAGTTATGTAACCTCAAATATACATCATGTATCGGTAGCAGTACTGTGAACTCTGTATGTTTATATGGCATGCCATACCCTTAAGCTAACCTCGACTCCTATTACGTTTACCAGGGCCAAGTATCATTAATTCAATGTAATTGCATATCAATTGAAGCTATTTGAATTCATTTTCAAAGTACATATATATCATATGTCAAAGTCAACAAGATGAGAAATTCATGACAAATGGTGCAAAACTTTATTGACTTAGCATTCCAATACAGGAAATTGCATTCTGCCATATATTGCATAAACTTTTCAAACCATTTAAAGTCACAATCTGACTTCAGTTTCTTCATAACAAATGTACATCTGTGTCTTATCTTTCCAACAAGGTATAATTCATGCAATTCTGATCACCCTATCTTAAGTTATGAATTTTTCTTTACAAGCTGCTCAATAAGGTCTTAACCAGTCCAGTATTGGTACTTGTTTATAGTATTACAAAACTTATCAGTTTCATATATTTCCATACAAATTCAAGCTTAAGTGTCTTCTAAAAAGTTTTAGGTATACGTTTTAGGATTCATTTGGCACTGGTCTTAACAAATTTCATTAAGTACATAATTAGTTATGGTATAACCAATACACACTGTTCCGGATACACTAACTCTGTATCCAGTTTAGGTTCACTTGAAATTTTCATTATCTTACCTACAAATTCAGTATTTAGTCAATTCATAAAAGTTTTATATCTTTGTCTTAGCTTTCATTTGGTATATCTTAGGCCTAATTTCAATAAACACACAATAAGTTATGAAGTTGTCAACAGAAGCTGCCCTGTTACAACCTATTCTGCCAGGTTTGCACTTTTAGCTCTTATGTTAAATTTCTTTACTCAAAGCCTTTCAAACATCATTTTAGCATTCATATAACATATTTATACAATCAAAGAAACATTTTCAGCAAGTAAAATCAACCCCTAATTTCACTTATTCATGGCAGAATCAAAGGAAAACAGAAAATGATACAAACACCAAACCTTTCTTGAATTCCTCTTTCTTTTCCTCTTCTATTCTCTAGCTATCTCCTTTCCCTTTGATGTTCCTTCACCTAGGTCAATTTATATCTTAGAAAAGGATTGAATAAACTATAAATTAAAGCTTTATAATTCAAATCCATGCATGAAGAAATGAGAAGATGTTATTTCCTACACCTTTCTAAGCTTACCTTTGACTTTCAAGCTTGGTGTCTATGGAACCCTAAACTTTTCTTCTTCAATTCTTTCACTATATGGCTGTTCCTTTAGCTCTTGGTCTTAGGGTAAATTTTGGTTAAAGGAAGAAGTTATTTTGGTAAGGTTTTGGCTTGGCTTTGGTGGGAGAAAGAAAAGCAAATTTTTCTTCTTTGAAATTGGATGACCTACGGCAACATGGACAAAGGAAGAAGACAATCCCTTTTCTTTCTTTTGCATTGTCATTTCATTCATGGATAGCTAGGTGACACATGGAAAGGTAAACTGAATTTTATGTTTTAACTTTCCATATTTACATTTTGACCTACTAAACTCTTTACCATGTTTCAATTTAGTTTTCAAACTTTCAATAATCATAGATTGACCTACTAAACTATACACTTAGCCTTTAGAAGCCCTTTTCACTTAAGCAAGCATGACGGATTTAAACAAGCACCTCAAGCAAGCATGTCGGAAAACCCTAAGCACCTCCCGAAAGTGACTCGTTCCCGACTCGCTAATCACACTGTCTGCTTTATTTCTGGATATGTCCGTTTCTTTATTTGAGTTTTCTATGATTCAGTTATTAGCATATTAGAGTTAAGCTAGCACCTCCCCTAAGTAGCTCGGAGTAAGCTAGCACCTCCCCTAATGCCACTTACTCTAGTAGAGAAATAGTTTAACTCATACCTAATGATGGCACTACTCTAGCTATGGGTTTGAGGATGTTACACATACACGAGCAAGATGCTTCAAGTTAATCGATTATCCAGAATGGTTCAAGAATAAGAATAAGAACTTCACCAATCTAGGGACCTTCAAACCAAAATATGCAGCTTACATGTCACATATCGAAGGTCACAATACAGGATCGATCCCAAAAACACCAATAGCTGACACTAGATTAGTCACCGCTGAATTGAACAAAATGAAAGAAGTTAATGCAAAGCTTGAGCTATTGCAGCAAGAGATGAGCAGGCTAATCAAAAGTAAAGTAGTTGCTACAGTAAATACCGTCAATTCACACTCAGCCTATACTTATCATCCATCTGATTGTTCTGGTAATAACCTCAACCTTTACTATCTCAATCATAAAATTTCTTCTTCAGTCTTTGCTTGTTGCACTGTGATAACTGGAACAAAGGTATGCATTATTGACACTGATGCATCTGATCATGTCACACCACATAAACACCATATGATGTCTATTTGTTCTGTTTCTGCACCAATAACTGTGCATTTACCAAATGGCTCTTCCACACAAGTCTCATACACTAACACTATTGCATTACATACACGCATGAAGTAATTGATGTTCTCCTTGTTCCTGATTTTACCATGAATCTTTTATCTGTATCCAAAGTGCTTAAAGACACTAATTTGACATTATAATTTTATTCATTTTGTTGCTTCTTTTAGGACCAGAAGATTAGATCTATTATAGCTATTGAAAGAATAATTAGTGGATTATATATTTTAGATAATAATAGTTTTTTTTAATTCCACTATTCAGTCTTATATTGATTCTGTTTGTAATATAATTGCTTCAAATCTCATTGTAAATCCTATTGAATTTCATAATTGTAATAAAAAGTTGCTTCTCTTACAAATTTTATAACAAAGGTTCTCTTTTCTGTTCTTCATGCTAGACTAGGGCACTCTTCTTGTCATAAAATGTCTCATATACCTATTTTTAAGCAATTTGTTGATGCTAATCACATGCATGCTTTGTATCATCTAACTAAAATGTCTAGGCTACCTTTTCATAACAGTAACAGTATCACTGTTAATCTTTTTGACCTTATTCATATGGACTTATGGGGACTTTTTTTTTGTTCATCCTATCATTGATGCTAGATTTTTTTTTTTAATCATTGTTAATGATAAAACTAGAAAAATATAGACCTATATGCTTAAATTTAAAGACCAAACATATACTGTTCTAACCTCCTCCCTTCAATATGTCATTCCATAGTTTGACACAACCATTAAAACTATCAAATCTGATAATAGAGGATAATTTCTTAATAAAAAGTGTGCATCCTTATTTTCTTCTCATGAAATTGTTCATTAAACCACTTGCCCTTATACACCTCAACAAAATGGCATAGTAGAAATTAAATATAAACATATTCTCAATATAGCTTGGGCCATTCAATTCCAAGCTCAATTTCCAAAAACTTAATGGTCTGAATGTATTTTGGCAACTACTTACATTCTTAACAGTATACCAGTCAAAACTTTAGGTTGGTTAACTCCTTTTGAAGCCTTATTTCACAAGCCACCTACTTATAATCACATAAGAACTATTGGTTGTCTATACTTTGCTGTCAATCACAATCGTAAGAAAGATAAATTTGATCCTAGATTTGCCAAATGCATTCTCCTTGGATACTTTAACACTCAAAAGGGATATAGACTACAAAATTTAGACACAAAATAAATTTTTGTTAGCAGAGATATTCTTTTCCATGAGTCTATTTCCCCTTTTCAAAAGCATTCTTCTTAGAAGCCTTCTGTTTCGGTTCCAATTCTCCCCATGAGTTTACCTGATGATACCTCGAGTTCTTTTTCTAGTTTTGATCAGATTCCCACATAGTCTAATTGTGTCTCCCATCACATTCAGAAGAAAGGATCATTCCTCCTCTCCTACCTTTAAGAAAGAGCACTAGAACACATAATAAACCATCTTGAATGCAAGATTTTATTGTAAATCACTTATCTACTGCTTCTAATCTTGATTTGTCCATTAACTTTACACCTTCACATTATACTTACCTCAACACAATCTCTCACATTCAAGAACCTTGTACTTAAACTCAAGTTTCAGTTGATCCTAATTGGGTTGAGGCAATGCATTGTGAGCTTTTAGCTCTTGAAAAAAAAAATGGAACATGGGTGCTTACCAACCTCGGCAAAAAGGTCATTGGTTCAAAATGGTTTTACAAGATTAAGAGTAAGCCTAATGGGGTGGGAGATAATAGATATAAGGCTCATTTAGTGGCCAAGGGACATAATCAAGTGGAGGGATTACATTTTCAACATAGATTTTCTCCTGTAGCCAAGATCGTTACCATTCGAATTTTTATTTAGATTTTCTCCTGTAGCCAAAATTGCTATCATTCAAATTTTTATTTCTTTAGCTACATCTAAACATTGGCCTATTTTCTAGTTTGACGTCGATAATGTTTTTCTACATCAAAATTTTATTTCTTTAGCTACATCTAAATATTGGCCTATTTTTTAGTTTGACGTCGATAATGTTTTTCTACATGGTTTCTTGGAAGAGGAAGTATACATGCAGCCCTTGCAGGTTATTTAAAAGCTAGTCCAGGTCAAGTTTGCTTGTTGAAAAGGTCGCTTTATAGTTTAAGACAGTGGAACTTGGAATTAACATCCTTCCTACAGTCTTTGGATTTTAGCCAGTCAATATATGACAATTGTCTTTTCACGAGGGATGCTAATGGTACCTTTACTGTTATGCTTATCTATGTAGATGATGTAATCATAACTAGTACCTCTATTTCTGTCATCGATCAAATTAAATGTGCACTACATTGTGAATTTACTATCAAAGATCTTGGACATTTGAAATATTTCCTTAGTTTAGAAATCACCAGGTCTGCTTCTAGCACCCTTATCAGTCAGAAAAAGTTTATTCTTAATGTGTTAAGTGATACCTGCATGTTACATGCTAAGAGTGCCTCCACTCCTGTACCTAAGTATTTGAATCTTGATCCTTCTACTGGTGATTTACTTTCTGAACCTGATAAATATAAGAGACTAATTGACAGATTGTTATACATTAACATTACTAGGCCAGACATTAGCTTTACTATTCATTACCTGAGTTAATTTATGTCTAGTTCTAGAAAAACACATTGGGATGCCACTTGCCATATTTTAAGATATTTTCATACATGTCCAAGTAGAGAATTATATTTTTCTGCTACATCTAACTTGTCTCATCTTTGAGCTTAATGTAATGCAGATTGGGCCACTTATTCTTTTTCTAGGCAATTTGTTAATGAATTTTGTGTTTTTTTAGGAACTCTCTTATTAGTTGGAAAACCAAAAAATAGAAATTAGTTTCTAAACCTTCTACCAAAGCAGAGTATCGAAGCATGGGAGCATTGTGTATGAACTTTTATGAATTTCATATATAGTCAAAGATTTACGAGTTAAATGTACAATTTCCTAATTCTTTGCAATATGATAACCAAACAGCTATAGCTAACAACTTTGTTTTCCATGAGAGAACTAAGTATCTTGATATTGATTGTTACTTGGTCCAGAAACAGCTGCAAAAAGATTTTGTTGCTCCTATCCACGTATTATCAACTTATGCAGATGTCTTCACTAAATCATTGCCCTCTACAATTCCAATTTTTTTTTATCTCCAAATTGCATCTAATTGCTTTACCTCGATCCAACTTAAGGGGATATTAGTATATAGCATTAGATGGTTAGTTAAGTAGGTTCTAGTAGATTCCTTAGGTTCTAGTGTATTCTTGTAATTTGTAATTTCCTTTATATCTGGATGTCCTATAAATAGATGTATTGTACATACATTAAATGTACCTTTTACTCTACAATACTCATTATAGTAGAGTATTTTTCATCAAACTAAGACCATCTTTTCATTTAACCAACTCTAAACCCAATAGCTTGCAGTTTTCTACATGAAAAACTCCACCAGTTAATATACTAGAGAGGGAGAGGGTGAGAGAAAATCATGTTTATTGCTATAATCAATTTTACAAGCAAAGAAAACAATTCTTTTTCCGCAGCAAGAAATTTACACACAACAGGAACTTGCACAAAGCTCTATTACAGGGTAAGCTACAAAGCTTTAAGGTTGGAAAAGAAATCTTGGAAAAGAGAAAAACTTTACTTAAAAAATGTGGGGCTAAAGTGGACCTTTGGTACACAGTTGAAGAATGATACACCTGTTTAATTGGCCACTCCAAGTTTTTGAGATGGCTTTTGTAGTATAGCTTCTTTCTGCAAAGATTACACACAGCCTTCACTCTTGATTTGGTCGGAATAGGCTTACCCTCCATTCACATTCTCTTCGTTCCAAGATGAATCCACCGAAAGAAGTTGATACTCGTCGGGTTTCAGGGACAAAGCAAAATCGGGCAATGTCGGTGCTGTCTCCATTATTCTTCAGTCATCACCGCCAAAACACAGGTTTCAGGATTGTTTCAACGTTACAATTATTATCAAAGCAAATTTGAAGATAAATAAATCAGAAGAAAGCAAACTCAACTTTTGAAAGTACCACTTACTTTTCATGAGAATAGAGATCGCGATTTATCCGTACCTTGCTAGAAGTATCTTTTGGAATTTTCTTAGAGAGATATTTCACTGTTCCCCAAAGCGGTGGATTTCTGCACCAGAACAGTATTTAGACAAGAAAATTTATGCATGATCTTTTGCTTCAAGTGGTATTAGTCAATTTATGCGTACAATCCTCAGGATTCACATTTAGAAGCTGTACTTCGTACCTTAAGTTATCTGAAATCAGCTCCAAGGGACTGTTGCTTGCCAAACATGGTCATCTAAAAGTAGAAGGCTATATAGATGCAAATTAAGGTGGATCTGCATAGGGTTATTGCACATTTTTCAATGGAAATCTAGACACATGGAGAAGCAAGAAGCAAAACATAGTGACAAGATCAAGTACAAAGGCTAAATACAGAGTCATGGCTCAAGGTGTTTGTGAACTTCTATGGATTCAGAGATCAATACAGGAGCTAGAATTGCTGGATTTAAAAAAAAAAAAAGTGTCCTTATACTGCAATAATAAGACTGCCATTAGCATTGCCCAACAATCTAGTTCAGCATGATTAAACAACACACATAAAAATTCAATCAATATTTCATCAAAGAGAAACTAAATAGTGGAGTTTCGGATATTGCTTGTGTGATTTATGGAATCAGTTGATTGATATTTTCATTAAGGGAATCAATAGCAAATATTTCCATAATTTAGTTTGCAACATGGGACATGAGATATTTCCTAAGGTTCCTAAAAGGTTGTAAAAGAAACGTTTATATTTTTTGTATATCCTAATTTCCTAATTTAGAATATTACTATATTAGAATTATTGTATAAATATACTGCCTTGTAACTTTCAGAATTAAGACAATAAGCATTATTCAGTTCAATCTCTGACTTCTTTGTCGATGATATTCATTAAACATACAAGACAATAATGATTTAAAAAATCTATCAAACTTACATTTGACATCACTTCTCTTCCTTTGTTTCACTCCCTAAACAAACACTGTTTTCATGAATATGAAAAGATCGTTGAATTTCAAACAATATCCGCATATTCAATACATGAGATATAGACATATAGTCTACTATATGAATGACAAGCTCCCTTTTCTTTGCACAATAAACAACCATCTTTATTACAGAAAAAACCTAACTATCTAGACATTGAAACAAGCCATACAATGAAATCTTTACTAGTGGCAGAGCTTTTGAGTCAAGCTACAGAGGAAAAACCAAACCAAACCAAACCAAAAAAGAAAAAAAAAGGCAAAAAACAGAACAAGGATATTCAAGCATAAATTCAAATAGTGACCGAAACTGGGAACAGAACTGACAAAATCAAAGTCATATATAGTGAGCACATAATTGTCCTCTTGGTTTGGACTAGCCTTTTGTTTCAACCTTAACCTTCCAACAAAGCCCACATGCAAACTTTCCAGTTTACATACATCAAATAATGCCTTGCAAGCATGTGAAGCAAATCATACAAATTTACATTGAAGAATTTATATTCAAAACTATGTAGAATCAAGCTAGGTATATAAACTTTCTCTGTTTCTCAAATGTGACTTCTGGGCATGATTCATATAATTATTTGTTTTTGTCTTCAAGTGAGACAGAAATTAATATAAAATAGTATTCAGCAGCTGGATTTGTTTAATTGTTTTGTCTAGATTATGATGCTTGTGTTGAAGAACTTTGGAGTTTTCAACTATTATTTTGCATGTAAATCAAATCAAACTCTGTATCCAAGTACTTTTCAAATTGTATTGCCAGCTCATAACTGAAGTGAGATGCCTACATCTGCATTGTGCCTTGATGCTCTAGCTTGTCAGAAGTTATACATATTATTATACTACAAAATCCATGTACTTTCAATTTCTTCACCAATACAGATAACCATATTCAACTTAGAAAAAAGAATGGTCTCCATGTTTATATATGTGCAAATAACAGCAATCTAATTTGAAATATATGCATCATTGATCTTAAAAATGGACAAGAAAATGAAGAAATTATGCAACTGTAAATAAGGGCAGAAACAATTACACTAAAAAAGGGCAGAAAGATTGTAAGAGGAAGAATCAAATTTCTTCAAAATAGAAGATTGAGAAGAATTTCTATCATCAAAAGATTAAAAAAGGGATTCACATAACTTGATAGCAAATTGTAAGTGATTCTTTTACTGTCTTCTGGTCAGGTTTTGCAGATTACCACAAAGCAAGGAAGAAGAGCTCTGGGATTTAGAAGATACAGCTCCTCAATATTTGAGTAGAGACCAACTTTTCCTGCTAATGAATCAAACCCTGTTTGGTCAGATATTTCTTGTATATTATCCAAAGGCTTATGAACTCTCCCAGCTATTACTCTGCATACTATCAAAGCTTTCCTTACAGATGGGTCTTGTTCAAAGATTTCAATAGACTCAAAAGCTCTGCCACTAGTAGAAGTTGTAAATACTCCAAAATAATTTTAAAAAATTTATTAATTAATTTTTTAATTTTTTAAAAAAATCTAATAATTAATCTCTTTATATTCAAAAAATTTTAAATTTTTTTATAATATTTAAAAATTAAAATTAATAGAAAAATTAATTAATAAATTTTTTAAAATATTAAAAATAATTTAATATATTTTTTAAAATTTATAAATCAATTAATAAATTTTTATATTAAAATGTGGTAAGAATAATTTTATTTTTTTAAAAAAAATAATTAAACACTGTCATATTTTATAGATATACGGTAATTTTTACTCTAATTTAAAAAAATTTATTTTTTAAATTCTAGTATAAATATAGTTTTTTTTTATTGGACAAAAGCTCAATAATTGACCCCTGCACTTGCCCACAACTGAAGTGGATATATACGTCGTCTTTAATAATTAAAACTGATTGATTTTCTATTTGTGGAGCCCACTATAATAGACCTCTGCACTTACCATAACTTTTCTTCTTTTCTTTTCTTTTCTTTTATGATAATGGACTCATAACTTATATATGTGGTCTTTAATAATTAAAATTGATTGATTATTTATTTGTGGAGCCCACTGTCATAGACCTCCGCACTTTCCATAACTTTTCTTCTTTTCTTTTATGATAATGGACTCACAACCTTTTTTTTTTTTTTTCTTTCCTTCTTTTCTTTTATTTTTCTTTTTTACTTTTGAATTTATGATTATTGAATTAATTACATTTATCAATAAGAGATAATAGCAAAATAATTTTAATCCCGTTTTAATATATATATTCCACTTAAATTTATATATATCATATTACTAAATTGAAAAATTTTTCTATACAAATTTACTTTAATTTAATAATTATATTCTAAATTTTTCTATACAAATTTACTCAAAATTAGTGTTCTGATTCAATATAATTTTTTAATTTTAATTTAGTTTATTTATAAATTCCGACACATTTTTAAAAACTAATAACTTACTTTTCAACACATTTTTATATTAATAAATATAATTTTTGTGAATTATTTAAGTTATAGTACCGTGTGATACTGTTCTAAAAAATCAAGAATATCTTACTTTTTATTTGTAAAAAGCTAATATCAATTAACTCAAACGAATGGATTAATAGAAGAAAATAAATAAGTAATAAATTAGATTAAAAGTAGCTATTTTTGATAAACTAAATTGGTTGTTATTTTAATTTTATCGTATAGATATAATAAGTATGACTAATTTTTTAAATAAAAAAATGTGATTCTTGATTTTTTAGAGGTAATATCATTAATACTCATAATCTATAATGATGCATGAATTATATTATAAATGCAAAAGGTGTTAGAGAAAGTGAGTTACCTATTCATAATATATGTCATTTAAAATTATAAATAAATTGAATCAAAATTAAAAAATTAATCCTAACAAAATTAAAACTAATTTTGGATATTTGTTAAAGAAAAAAACAAAGTTTAGAGTAATAATAGCTGAAATTGGTAAAATTTAAATTTTTTATAATTATATTAAAATATTAATATAAAATATTGATTAAATGATGACGAAATGTTTTTATTAAATTTAATTGTTTAATTTAATAATATAATATAAATAAATTTAGATGGTTAGTATATAATGTTTCGAGAAGATATTGATACTAATTTGGAACTTTAAGGAAAGAGAGGAAAATTGCTGAGAGTTTGTGAGAGAATACAATTTTGGGTTTGAAACTCTTTCTCTATTTTGTGACCAAATTTTTTAATGGAAAGTAAATAGAAATTAAATGAAAGGATT